>NW_022103958.1:1753902-1755115 GCF_000313985.2 Echinops telfairi | reverse complement strand
TTAAATACATAGCTTTGAAAAAAAGATCTGTGTTATGGGGGTATCCCTCTCTTATATTCACTGCCTTTGACTTGATTCTTACTCACAGCAACTTTATTAGACAGATGAAACAGCCGCAGTGGGTTTCCAAGAATGTAAATCTGTAAAAGAATAGAAAACTTCCCCTCTCTCCAGCATGGCAGCTGGCGGTTTCAAACTGCTGGTAGGTGGCATGGAGTCCTTTCTGACTCATGGTGATACTCTGTACAACAGAAGGAAACTTTGCTCAGACCTGTGGCAACCTCACAACTTTCTGATGTTTGAACCTGCTGTTGCAGCCACTCTCTCAATACATCTCATCAAGAGTTGTCTTTTTTGCTGCTTTTCTTCATTACCAAGCATGCTGCTTTTCTAGGGACAGGTCTCCCTTGAAAGCATGTCCAAAGCATATAAGATGAAGCCTTACCAACCTTGTGTGTGTTTTTTAAAGGAATTTGCTACTAAAGGCTCCATGTCCATTTCTTTTCTACTTCCCCTCCCCACCATTTGTTTTAAGCCACTCGGTCCACTATATACGTTTGAGAGATAAGGAATCTAGACAGGTATGTTTTTGTTTGTTTGCTTGTTTTTTAAAGAAACACACTGCGTATATTTACATAGTCCATCTCAAGAAATGAAATCAACAATAATGTCCATTTAAACCCTTCATATATGTAAGATGAAGTCCTGCCATCCTTGTTTCTAAGGAGCATTTGGGCTGTACTTCTTCCAAAACAGATTTGGTTGCTCTTGTGGCAGTCAACATTCTTTATCAACACTATATTTCAAATGCATTGATTCTTCTTCAACCTTCCAGGCAATGTCCACCTTTAACACGCATATCAGGCAATTGAAAATGTTATACCTTGAAACAAGGGAACATTAATCCTCAAAGGACCATCTTCCAAAATTTATTATATCTCCAAATAAAATCTGTACCTATTAAGTCCACATTCTTCCCACCCTCTCATAGACTCTAGTCTATGAATTTTCTTATTTTAGGTATTCATGTAAGAGAGATCACGTGATATATGTTCTTTTTAAAAAAATTAATTTTATTGGAGGCTAGTACAACTCTTATCACAATCTATCCATCCATCCACTGTGTCAAGCACTTTTGTACATTTGTTTCCCTCATCATTCTCAAAACATTTGCTTTCTACTTGAGCCCTTGGTATCAGCTCCTCATTTTCCC
>NW_022103958.1:1744531-1752989 GCF_000313985.2 Echinops telfairi | reverse complement strand
AGGGAGTACTTGAGTAGGGGCCCACTGTCTATCTGTTTCCTTAATACTAAACCTATAAATATATGTATATAGATCTATTCCCCCCTCATCATATATAAATATATTTACATCTGTATGTTCTTTTTGACTAATTTCATGTAGCACAAAGTTTACAAGGTGCATCTAGGCAACATGTATTAGATTTAATTTATTTTCATGCTTTCATAATATTCTAAAGTATGAATATGCAGTTTGTTTATTCTTTCGTCTACTTATAAATGCTTGGGATTTTTGTACCTTTTGCTATAGTGAATAAGGCTGGTATAAACATTGAAGTGAAAGTATAGGAACCTGTTTGCAATTCTTTTTTGAGAATTGTACTAGGGCTTAAATTCTAAACACTTGGTTTGGGGAAGGCTAAGGTTTAGTGTGAGACACATTTTAATTATTGGCAAAAATTCAGCCTCTATTGAGTTCATTCTGACCATTAACCAGAAAGTAAAAATCTATGTCCTCAAGCAAAATCCATTTAAAAGTGATTATTTTACTCCCCTAGCAATACTAGAGAACTCTGTTGACTTAGTGATATAGTGTTGTCATCTAAGTTCCAGGTCAGCTGTTCAAAATCAATAACAGCTCTAAGGGAGAAAGATGAGGCTTTCTATGCTTAAAGATTCCCAGTCCCCCTCTCCAACAAATGGTGCTGGCATAATTGGAGTTCCATGTGTAAAAAGAGCAAACCAAGCCTATACCTCATTTCATGTATAAAACCAAACTCAAGATGGGCCAAAAATCTAAACGTAAGCATCTGAACCATAAAATGATTGATGAGAAAATAGGGAACATCTTAAGGTTCCCATTGCAGGGTATAGACACATAGTAAGTGGGAAAAATAGATTATTAGCTACTATTAAAAATAAGTGCATCAAAAGAGCAAATAGAAGACCCACTGATTAGGAAAAATATCTTTGACAATGACAGTGACACAATAGACTCAGGACTAATCTATAAAATCTACAGAAAACTGGAAAATATCAGTGAGAGAAAATATGGATAACCTAATTAAGCAGTAGGCAAAGAAGATGTTCACCAAAGACAACATCCAAAGGGTCAACAAACATATGAAGGAATGCTCATGATCACGTATGGGAGAGGCAAATAAAAGTTGGTGAGATACTACCCAACATTGACAATAGCAGTCAAATTCCAAAAAAAAAAAAATAGCAAACACTAGCGAGGCTAACATTGGAACTGTTACACACTGCTTCTTGTACTGGGTATGACCTCTGTGGGAAGCTATATAACACTATCTCAAACAACTGGTAGTACAAAACGCAATCCAGCAATCCCTCTGCAATATATCCCTAAATGCAAGGCATAAATCCTAAAGAAGTAAGAGTAATAGCAAGAGCAGACAAGTGATCTTATGCAGAAAAATGGATAAATTAACTTTGATACAGTCACACAATTGAATACTATGTATTGGTAAAAAAAAGAAAAGAAATGAGGAAGCCACGAAGCAGCTCATAACAAGGATGGACCTAGAGAACATAAAGCTAAGAGAAATTAGATAATCACAAAAGGAAAAATGCATGAGGTCACTGATATGAGGAACATATATATATTATAATGACACATTTGAATAATTTAATAGTTCTATACCTTAATATATACCCACTTGTTTATCACTTTGTCATACAGTGGTGGCTTGTGTGTTGCTTTGATGCTAGAAGCTATGTTATTGGTATTTCAAATGCCAGCAGGGTCACCCAAAGTGAATAGGCTTCAGCAAAGCTTCCAGACAAGATCAGACTACAAAGAAGGTTTTGGTTGTCCTCTTCAGAGGAATTAACCACAGAAAACCTGATGGATAGAAGTAAAACACTGTCAGATACTGAAAATCACACGAACAGTATCATAACATTATTAGAGATAGTGCAGGAAGTTGAACTGGTCAGTTTGAAAGGTACACAAAATATGAATGAGGAAGTGCTGCCTTCTCAAGGTAGAGTCCACTGTAAGGATATGGATGGAATAGAGCCTTCTGGAGTAAAGCCTACTGAACCTTCCTTTTCTGTTAAGGCAGGGTTCAAAATGAGAAGAAGCAGCTGCAAATATCTACTAATAATTGGAATTGAAAATCACAAGCCATCAAAAATTAAAAGAAAGCATAAAGATCAATATCATGTGCATTAGTGAGATGAAAAGGGTGGTTGTTGGCCATTCGAATCAGGCAGCCATGGTTTACTCTGCCAGATAGGATAGATTCGACAGGGATGGCATCACATCCATTGTCCAACAGGACATGTCAAGGTCTGCCTTTAAGTACAATGCTGTCTGTGATAGGATAATATCAAAAAAGGCAATGCAGTCAAACAGCTATTATTCAAATTTATGCACCATCCACTAACTGCTAGCAATGCAGAAGTTGAAGAACTCCAACCAATGTCTTCAGTCTGATATTGATCAAGCATGCAATCAAGATGCATTGATAATTATTGGTGATTGGAATGGAAAAGTTTAAACAAAGAGGAAAGTAGAGTAGATGGGAAATAGGGCCTTGGATTTAGAAGTAAGCTGGAGATCTCATGAAAAATAAAATTGCAAGACAAATGACTTCTTCATCACAACAAAAAAGGTATAAAACCAGACTTCTCCAGATGGAATACACAGAAATGAAACTGACTACATCTACAAAGAGGCAATGGAGAAGCACAATCTCCGTTTCTCCATTAAAATGAGACCAGGGGCTGATTACAGAACAGAACCTCAACGGCTCATATATAAGTATAGAAGCTGAGCATTAAAAAAAAATCCACAAGAGCCAAAATACAACCTTGAATATGTCCCAACTGAATTTCAAGAACATCTCAATAACAGATTTAATGCATTGAACACGAATGATAGAAGACCTGGTGAGCTGTGGATGACATCACAAACATCACACATGACGAAAGCAAAAAGGTCATTAAAAAGATACCAAGGGCTCGAGTAGAAAGCAAATGTTTTGCAAATGATGATGACAACAAATGTACACATGTGCTTGACACAATAGATGTATGTATAGATTGTGATAAGAGTTGTACGAGTCCCCAATAAAATGATTTAAGAAAAAAAAGATCAGCATGGAAATCAGAAGATACTCTGAAACTTGCTCTTAATTGTAGCATTGGTAAGGAAAAGGAAAAACTGATGAAACAAACAAACAAACAAAGCGAAAAATATGAACAGAGAATTTAAAAGAGCAAGTAAAACAACTAAAAAGTAAAATACTCTAATGAAATATGCAAATACTTCAAGTTAGAAAATTGAAAAGGAAGAACACACTTGGCATGTCTCAAACTGAAAGAGTTGAAAAAAATCAGTCTTGAGTTACAGGTGAAAGATTCCATGGGCAAAAGATAGAATAATACAGGAAGCATCAAAAGAAGATGGAAAGAATACACAGAGTCACTGTACCCCAAATAACTAGTTAACATTCAACCATTTCCAGGGGTAGCATATGATTAAGAATCAGCGGGACTGAAGGAAGAAGTCAAAGCTGCACTGAAGGCATTAGCCAAAAACAAGGCCACATAAACTGATGGATTATCAACTGAAGTGTTTCAACAAGCTGATGAAGCACTGGAAGCACTTCCTCTTCTATGTCAAAAAATTTGGAAGACAGTTACTTGGCCCACTGACTGGAAGAGATCTATATTTTTACCCCATTCAAAAGAAAAATGACCCAATAGAAAGCTCACATTATAGAATGATATCACTTCTAGCACATATAAGCAAAATATTGTGGAAGATCACCCAACAATGATTGCAGCAGTACATTGACAGGAAACTGCCAAATATTCAGCTTGGTTTCAAAAGAGGACGTGGAACATTGGATATCATAGCTGCTGTCAGATGGATGACAGCTGAAAGGTGAGAATACCAGAAAGATGTTTGTTTGTGATTTATTAGTATGCAAAGTATTCAACTATATAGACCATAACGAACTATGGAAAAATGAGAAGAATGGAAATTCCAGAACACTTCATTGTGTCCTGTAGGTCCTGTGTAAGGATCAAGAGGTAGTTGTTTAAACAGAACAAGGTTTAAAAGCAAGAAAGAAGTGCATTGGGGTTGTATCCTCTCACCATACATATTCCATCTGTGCGCTGAGCAAATAATCAGAAAAGCTGAACTATAAGAAGAACTAGGCATTAGTATATCATTATTGGAGGAAGGCTTATTAACAGCACAACTAAACGTTCTCAAAGTGAGCAGGACTTAAAGAATTTGTGCGTAAAGATCAAAGTTTGCAGCCTTCAGTATATAAAGAAAACAAAATTCTTCACCACTGCATCAGTAGCTAATATCATTATAAATGAAAAAAAAGATGAAAGTACTCAAGGATTTCATCTTTCTTGGATCCACAATCAATTTTCATGCAAGCAGCAATACATTACATTGTATCAAACTGCTGCACAAGACATTGTTAAAGTACTGAAGAGCTAAAGTGTTAGTTTAAGGCTAAGTGCTCCTGATCCAAGCCATGGTATTTTCAATCATCCCATATGCATGTCAAAGTTGTGCATTGAATAAGGAAGACTAAAGAAGAACCAATACATTTGAATTATGATGCTGGCGAAGAAATACCATGGATGACGAAAGCAACAAACAAAATCTGTCTTGGAAGGAATACAGCCAGAATGCTCCTTAGAAGCAAGGATGGAGAGACTTTGTCTCATACGCTTTGGATATATTACCAGGCAAAATTAGTTCCTGGAAAAGGATATAATACTTGGTGAAGTAGAGGGGCAGCAGAAACACAGAGGATCTTGAATCAACTGGATTGATACAGTGGCTACAATACTTGGCTCGAAGCATAGGACAACTGGAGGATGGTGCTGACCAGGCAGTGTTTGTCCTTTTGCACATAGGCTTGCTATGAGTCAGAACTGACTCAAGGGCACCTGACAGTAGCAGTATATCTATAACCAAGAGAGAGACTTTCTTACAGAAGTGAACAGACTGGAGTTTTATCAAAGGAGAAGGGGCGGGAAGGTAGGATAAAGAAATGAGCAAACTGGTTAAAGAGTGTTGACCTGGGTGTTGTGGAAGATAGTGATCCATCCACAGAAGGGGATAGAGGGGGTAAATGAGTTAGCCTACTATTAATTAAAATACTAAAAATAAAACATAATTTAAGGTTTAGTTTGCTGGACAGCCAAAATGTAACACCTTCCTCCCTGTAGTAAAAAATCCCTTTTAAGCAGTTTTTGGGTTCAAAAGAAACCTCAAATATAATGTAAGCACATTTATAAGTCTTAAAAGGAACAAAGACAATGTCATCAGGTGGCTGAGGTATGTCATTAGCACAGAGTCAAAATGGCATTCAATATATCATAGGTGGGATGCCAATTAAATAAGGCATGGAACAAACTGTCACAAATTCAGGATTGGTAGCAAATCAACACATCACAGTTATAGGTGGGACCACATAACAGGGATAGAACCACTGTTGGGACACATACATTACGTTAGATAGAAGAGCTTGCAAGATCGGATCAGACAGTCAGGGAGAGACAGAGAGGCCATGACTCTTGAGTATGCTACCACCTGTACTGTCCCCTGCATGGTGATCCCCATTCAGAACACACCAAGGTAAGCTCTTAAGAGAGATCATTGCTCCCTGGGCTCACCTGAGATGGATGGAGTTAATCTTTTTTCTGAGGCACTCAAAACCTGAAGGCAAGATTATCTACATTCTTGTTAAATGATCAGAACAAATTGAATAGACCAGTGGTTCTCAACCTTCCTATTGTTGCAACCTTTAATTCAGTTCTTCATGTTGTGGTGACCCCTGAACCATAAATTTATTTTTTTGTTGCTACTTCATAACTGTAATTTTTCTACTGTTATGAATCGGGCGACCCTGTAAAAGCGTTGTTTGACCCCCTCTGGGGTCGCGACCCACAGGTTGAGAATCGCTGGAATAGAAGCTTAATCCGTGTGGAGACTATGTAATTGGCTTTTGAGTGCCACTGCCACCCACAGCAAACCAGGTGGTCAGAATGTAAGCCCCAACACAGAGCTTCATCAGTAAGAATGCCAGGAAGGTGGTAAGCAAAGTCATTAAGATAAGTAGTCTGGCATGAAGCATTTCCCACTTAGATAAGCAATAGGGTATGAAGCTCCAGGAGATGGCAGTTTAGCATCCCTTAGAGAAATGTAGGTAGAGATCATTATTCCTGTGATCTTTGCAAACATTTTTGACACATAAGTTTGGGGTATATAACTTGCTTGATTTTCACAGCAGTTTGGAGGTAGCAAACCCCATTCTTTCTTTCTGTTTTGCATTTGCAGAATAAACTTAGAGTTTCTCAAATCAACCTAATCTCTGTCCTTAGCTAAAACAGTGACGAATAATCCTGGATCCCTGCTCCTGGCAACAGAGAGTGAAGGGAAATCAAGGAGCCAGGGGAGGGGTAAATTGTTAAGGGGTTGGATTAATAATTTAAATTGTGCAATACAAAGTTGACCATCTAAAATGTAAACCCTCATCTAAGTTACAATTGGGGGTAGAGGGAGAGAAGTTCCTGGGGAGGTGGAGATGTTATTGCTACAATAATGAACAAATTGATAGCACACCTTTAAAAAAATTACAGTCTCAGACACCCACAGGGACAATACACTTCTGCCCTGTAAGGTTGCTATGAATACAAATAGACACCATGGCAGTGAATTTGATAGTTGAGATAGCCAAGGATGACCAGGTTTTGTTTCATGAACTTTGGACAAGTTATCAGGAGAGAGATTACACTCTGGAAGGATTCCATGCTTTGTAGAGCAGAAGGTGAGTTAGTTAGTTTATTGTGCCAACCTGGCTGATAAACACATGTGGAGTTAATTGAAGGGCTGAAAGATAAATGGCTCCGTGAGCTTCGCCTTTCAAGTTCTCTGGTCTCTTGCTTTGTGATGGTCGCACGAGGGTGCAGCTGCCTTAGCAGTTCCCTGCTTCAGCTTGAAAGGCTGACTTCCTGCAAGACATCCCCCAGGAGAAGTCACATGGACCTACCCTGATGCAGCCCTGGGTGCTGGAGCACCCATGTGGAGACCCCTGCCAGTGCTGAGATGCTTACACATTCACTGATTCAACTTTCCTCCTGCAGTCGGCATCGTTGTGTCTGTTTTGTGAAATGGAGGAGGACTTTGTGGATTGGTGTTAAGGGTTAATGAGTTAATGTTGGACTTGTGGAATTGGGCAGCACTGGGTTGAGATGTTTTCTTGATGTGCACTTACCCATTATATAAAACTCTCTCTTATACATGAGTTTCTGCGGATTTATTTCTCTAAAGCATCCAGACTGATACAGAGGGGCAGGGAAAAAGAGGAAGACCCTCAATGAGATGGGTTGACACAGTGGCTGCAGCTGTGGGCTCAAATGTAACAATAATTGTGAGGATGGAGGAAGACTGAGCAGTGTTTCTGTTGTACTTCAGAGTCCCTGTGAGTCTGAACAGACCTCATGGCATCTAACAACAAACGGGGTGTTGCCTTGGCTTGTCCGTAATGAAAATTCTGGGTTTAATGAAAAAACCTGGGCTGCATGTTCATGAATCATATCCTGAGCAAGGTGATCATAAATAGCCAGAAAAATCCTGGGGTTTTTTTCTTCTAATCTACAGCTGTGCATACATTCTAAGCACGGTCCTTTTCTCTCACACATAATACAAGCAGGGAGAGGAGAAATGTATTAACTTGCCACCAATCAATTTTATGATGAATTTCCTTTCTTTTCTATGTTCTGTGATTATCTTTGTGGCTATAAACCTCTTCTATGAGAATATATTATGGTTATTTTTCATCTTTTAACTTTTGCTTCAGTATATTCAAATTTTGAACCGCTGTCATTCATTGAAGCATTCAATACAGATTTTTTTAAGGTATTTTAATTTCAATTATGGTTTTATGCTGCCATCTAGTGGCTATGCTATTTCTATCACCTGTAGTAGAAAAATTTGCAATCTGAGCTTTAATTCTTGGAAGAAATTTTTGTACTCTTGAATTATATGTACAAAAGTCTGCTTATTTACCATGCAATCTGACTGATAATGAGACTATAAATAGCTGTGAGCCTATTTGGCAATATTAGAGGAAAGTAATGTCTACATGTCAAATTCACTATGCCAAGAAACTAAACAAAAAGCAAGACAGGACTAAAGTGTGAAAGACCTGGTGTTTATTAATCTACTTCTGAGATAATTAGTCATAATTTACCTAGAAAGTCATACTTGCATCAACTGTGGCTTACTTATTTGGAAAATTTTAAAAAATTAAAAAATACATTTAAAGGTGCTTTGAAAATTAAATCTATAAATATGTTATGCATGTTGAGATAGTTTATTGTGCCAGCCTGGCTGATAAACACAGGTGGGATTAACTGAAGGGCAGAGAGATAAATGGCTTGGTGAGCCTTGCCTTTCTTGTCTCTCGCTCTGT
>NW_022103958.1:1720590-1744152 GCF_000313985.2 Echinops telfairi | reverse complement strand
TTGTTATATATCTAATTATCTTTATAAATAAATATATTAAATTATCAGCAATTTGGTTTTATCTCACTAGAGACCCCTGTCTAACACACATGTCTTATAAATTGCAAATTTTCTTCCAAAATATAAATAAATATGTGAAATTCAGGTAATGTATGATTTAAATCTCTGTAAAATATGTATATGGGTTATCTACATATCTCTCTACATCTTTGTATATTTTCACTATCTTCTGGCTACCATATTTTCACACCAAGAACATGTGCCTCATGAATTTATTTGCATACTGTTCCTTTTATAAATTTCCTATACTAATATTTTTAAAGGTAACATGACTAAAAAATTGGCATAAATACACTTTAGAAAACACCTTCTGGAGAGAAAAACAGTTGGAAACAAGCAGCAATAAATGTTATTATTTGCTTTAAAATACAGTGTCAAACTATATCTAAGCTCCATCATCTATCTGGAGATATAGCTCTGTTTTCATTAAGTTATGTAGATCAAATAGGTATCCAATTCTAGGTCTACTTTCTATATCAACACCTTCTCTTTTTGGTCCTACATCTTCTAGTTAAATATAAGAAGACTAAAAGAGGTAGAAGAATCCACATATTTTCATTCTGTTAGTGTAGAAGAATATTTAGTATACCATGGACTGCCAGAATAATGAACAAATCAGACCTTGCAGTTAGCAGCCAAGCATTTAACCCTTGAGTTATCAGGGTACTCTGAAGCTGTGCAAAAATGGTCAGAATTTACCTACATAGCAATAGAAGTTTATTAGCATGGTCGTGATAGGTAGCTAGATCAGGGATAAAGGGGGTTGTCTCTCCCTAATGCCTGCACTGGCAGAAGTCGGATGGCAAGGCCACAATAAAGGGGTTACAGGGAAATCAGGCACCCAAAAGACACTATGGGACAACACCTAGGCACCAGCGATGTGACATCACACAGGTACACCTGAACTCCGCCAAAAAGGTTGACTAGTATCCTCAACCATGGCCCCTTAAGTATTGTGGGAAGGGGATAAAGGCTGGGCTGAGGTTCTCCTCACTCCCTTGGGACTTCCTGTACTTGGTTCTGCAGCCTTGATTTTGTTCTCTTGTTCAATATTCATTCCACAGGAAATCCTCTGTGTACTGTAGCCCATCTGTTGGTCTAAATGTGACCCACAGGCATTTCGTCAGCCCTGTAAGGTCACCCAAGCCAGTGGCTTACCAATCCGGTGGCCCATCAAATCTATTGCATGCTGTCTATAAAATGGCTGGGGCCCAGTTTGCTGACAGAGACTGGGTCCCCCGACCCTCTCTCTGGAATAGGGGTGCCTGTTTGGGGGATAGACTTTGAGAAACAACAAGTGCTGAAAGGAGGTAGGACATCTAGAGAAGGTTTACGGGCAATGAACTATAAGGATCCAATAGGAGAAACAGCTGTGCCTCCAACTGACCCTATCTGGGATTATAATGGTCACTATGACAGGTGGGTATGGGCACATTTTCTGGTGTGTATCAAAAATGGATTAAAGTCTGGGAAGCTACACTAAAGTGACAGCCCATTGACCAAGGGCCTAATGAAAGCCCTGTAAGTTTCTTAGAGTGGCTGAGAGAAGACCTTGTAATCACACCACAGTAGACACAGACTCATAAGAAGGATAAGTCCTACTCAGAGACAAATTTCTCATACAGGCCACACCAGACATTGGAAAAAGCTCCAGAAGTTAGTGCAAAAGACTGAAGGGGCTACCCTAGAAGAAATGATCACTAGTGTCCATGAAACCTTTTACAATAGGGACACAGAGTGGAAATCCAGGCTCAGGAGAAGAGAAGGAAAAACATTAGACATGTACAGTTACTGGACGCCATAGCTAACCAATGACCTTTGACTGCCTCCCACTTTTCCAAGACCCCTGAGCAAGGCACCAGCTGTCATGTGTGCTGTTGCCCAGGTCACTGGGCAAGGAATTGCCCTACCCAGAATAGATCTCCATGAGGGCCATGTTACCACTGCAACCAAACTGGCCACTGGACAACATTCTGTCCTATGGGAGAAACCCAGAAGGGAGGCACCCTCAGGCTAGTGTGAAGCTGCTAACTGAGGATTGAAATGGCCCAGCCAGGACAGGCCAGCAGCAGGAGATTGCTGTTACTGGTCTTGAGCCTCGGGTGAGCATAGATGTTGCAGGTAGGTCAGTAAGTTTCCTCCTAGATATTGGGGCTCCCTACTCTGTCCTTATCTTTCCCAGAGACCTGGGGATGAACTACATACTTGGATCATCATGGGAATGTCAGGAAAACCTGTAGTCAAACACTTTACAGAGCTTTGAAGGTGCCTCTGGGACAACTTTTCTTTCTCTTATAGGTTCCTAGTAGTCCCTGAATATCTATCCACTCTTCTAGGCTGAGATGTGTTGTCTAAGCTGCATACCTACATAGTCATTGGGCCTCACACTAGTTCCACTATAGCTTTCTAAATGTTCCTTACCACAGAGGAGCTGCTAAGCCCCACATAGGATCAGTGGGAAAGTGCAATAAGTCCTGAAGTTTGGGATATGGGAGACCCCCATGGAGCTAAACATGCAACCCCTGTAAAGATTTTCACCACCCTGTTTCCCTGCCATTGGCAGTACCCTTTGAGACCTGAAGCCATCAAAGGATTGCAACCCCTTTTAATAAATTCCTCCTGCATGGATTTTTGGTCCCTGCTAATTCCCCATGTAACACCCAAATATTACCAGTCAAAAATAAAGATGGGTCTTACCAGCCTGGTTCAAGACCTCAGGATACTAAATGAAGCAGTGATCCCACTGACCCAGTAATACCTAACCTGCATACACTCCTGGGGGAGTGTATGGTACAGCATCCTGGACTTAAAGAATGCCTTTTTCTACATGCCATTGTCCCCACAGAGCCAGTTCCTTTTGAGTGGAAATTAGAACAAGGGCAGTCACACCAACTTTCCTGGAATGTGTTACCGATAGGCTTCCAAGATAACCTCCATTTGTTTGGACAAGCTCTAAGCCAGGCCCTAGCTTGTCTAACTCTAGAGTGGGCACAGTCTACAATGTATAGGCAATCCCCTCATCTGCTCGGCTACTCAGGGACAGTCTATCACTCATGCAGGACAAGTTATAAACTTCTTGACAGAAAGAAGCTACAAAGTCTCAAAGGCCAAAGCCAGTACCTGGGACTAGTCTTATCAAAAGGAAAGAGAGGGCTCTCCTTAGAATGAGTAAGGGCAATTGTGAAGCTGCCTGGGTCAAAAATGCAGAGACAGCTATGAGTGTTTATAGGCCTTACTGGGTTTTGTAGATTCTGGATTCCCAACTATGGACTCCTAACAAAAACCCTTATATGAGAGCCTGAAAGGAAGAAGTGACTTAGAGCCACTCCTGTGGGTCACAGAGCAAAGGGATGCAGTGAAACAACGTAAGGTTATTCTGATTCAGGTTCCAGTACTCAGTCCAAGATCCTATGAAAACGATGTTCCTGTATGCCCATGAGAGAAAGGGGGAAGCCTGGGACTGCTGATCCAGAGCTAGGAGCCCAGCTTCAGCCATGGCATATTTATAAAAGAGGTTAGCTCTTACCCCAACCAGCTGGCCACCTTGCCTGCACGCAATAGCTGCCATGGCTGTCTTAGTCCAAGAAGCAATTAAGATCACCATGGGAGGAACTTTAGTGGTCCTGACTAACCATAACATCTCCAAAGTACTACAAGCTAAAGTCTATAACTGGCTTTCTAACAGTCACCTATTAAAGTACTAAGTCCTTCTTATAGAGAACCCTGAAGTCACTGTCCAGACTTGTAGCACCCTCAAACCAGCTACATTACTACCTGACTCTGGGTAGGACTCTGAGCCCCTCCATTCTGGCTTTGAGCTACTATCTACTAATAACCTGCCTCAGTCAGACCTTAAAGACCAACTGCTTGCTGCAGCAGATGTGTCTGGTTCTCTGGCGGTAGCAGCTTTGTGACTGATGGAATGCTCAGGGCCCTATTATGCCATTGCTTCCCTTGAACACATCATTGAAACCAATCCCCTGACCCGGGGAACTTCACCCCAGCTTGCTGAACTTGGAGCTTTGTTATGGGGCCTCTAGCTAGCTGAGGGAAATAAATCAATGCTGCATACAGATTCTAAATATGGATTTTTAATTCTCCATGCACACTCTTCCATATGGCAGGAAAGAGGATATCTAACCACCCAGAGAATCCTCATTGAATATGGGGGCCAAATCAGGGTATTCTTAGAGGCTGTCCAAAAACCTGCTGAAGTTGCAGTAGTCCACTGCCAAGGGTAACAAAGGGGTGACTATGTTAGTATGGATACACTAGAGAAACAAATTCATAGACTCTCATATAACATACATATGTGTGTTAGAAAGAGTTTTATATATAAGAGAAGTTGAATATTGAGAAAACATTCCAGTCCAATCCAGATCAAGTCCATAAGTATGATATTAGCCCTTATGTCTGATACCAATCTATCAATTCCACTTCAGACTCCTTTAACACATGCAATAACTCTGAATGCAGGAAGATCACAGGCCTGTGGGTGGGAAGTCTTGTGGATCCAATAGCAGTAGAAGCCTCTCATGGCTGTCAGGGGTCTCCACATGGCTCCTTCAGCTCCAGGGTTATGACATAGGTCCATGTGTCTTTTCCACATGAATGTCTCACAGGGAGTAAGCATGTATCCTGTCCTCAACGAGCTATTTATTTCCTTAGCACCTCCAAATGAGGTCATCAAGCTTCAACCTGATTGGCAGGTGTGGTAGGTAGGTTTTTTGTGCCAACATGGTCAATGAACAGATGTGGGATTAGTTGAAGGGCGGAGAGATAAATGGCTCAGTGAGCCTCGCATCTCTCTCTTGCTCTTTGATCCTCAGACCAGTGTGCAGCTGCCTTGCTTGTTCTGTGCCTCCACTTGAAAGCTACAATACCTGTGGGACACCTAACCCGTGGACTCTGTCACTGTAACTTGAGGTTCCTTCAAGACCTGCTTCACCATGCTACTGGAAGGTATATCTCTTGAACTGGGGATTGTCAGACCCTGTCATCTGGCTGACTGTTGATGACCTGCCTTGTTGTTTGCTGCTTGTGGCTGGATAGCCTGAATTGCTCTATGGAGGACTAACCAGCGGCCCTCAAGACTTGACAGACTGCCAGCCTACTAGCTGTTTCACGGAAGTGAGTTGCACTGCTTTATAGATTAATTAACTGTTTATTTCATATGCTATCTATATGTCTATATAAATATATAGAAAACTATTAGTGTCCTGGTTTTGTTTCTCTAGAGAACCCTGTCTAACACAGCAGGCTAAACTCCACCTCTTCCTTCTTATTCTCAAATTGACAACAGATTATGTAACTAACACAGTGACTCAGAAGTCACCATGGGCAACTGAGCATCTGACAGGACAGCCAGACAGGGAGTCATGGGCACAAACACCCTACCCTCCATAAAGGCCTTAATCCCCCCAAAAGTCTCTTCCAGTTTACTCTCCATAAGAAGTGGAACAAGTTAAAACTCAGGAATTCTGCCTTCAGACTGATGGATGGTGGGAGAAAAACCTCCAATTCTTATTGCCACAAAGGCTACAGTGGAAAGTTATAAAAGCTTTCCATGATGCCACTCAGCTATAAACCCTCCTTGACCCGGCTCAACAGTTCTGTGGGGCCAACAAAACTTCGACTATCAGGTAAGTAACCTCTCACTGTTCCCCTTGCCAGACCAGCAGTCCCCAGGGGTGCTTAGAAGTCACCTTGCTCACTTGGCTTAGTGCAAGGGATCCTACCCTGGGGAAGACTGGCAGATAGATTTTACCCAGGTTCCAGCTATCCAAGGATTTAAGTATCTTCTAGTGTTCATAGACACCTTTACTGGGTGGATTGAAACATATCCCACCTGCACTGAGAAGGCTCATTAAGTGTCTAAATCATTCTTCAGGAAGTAATTCCTCAATTTGGACTTCCCAAATCCCTGCAGAGTGACAACAGACCTGCTTTCATCTCCCAAATCACTCAGGAAGTCTCTCAACCCTTAGGAATAACCTATTGCCTCCCATGTGCCAGGAGGCCACAGTCCTCAGGGCAGGTAGAGAAAATTAACATTAACAGGGCAGGTGGAGAAAATTATCTAACCTCAGGAAACTGACACAAGTAACTAAAAATATGCACTGCCAATAGCTCTGATACGTCTCAGAATCCCCCCATGGCAACCTATGTGTTTAAGCCCCTATGAAGTTTTGTATGGGCAACCTTACCTTGTAACAGAGCCAGCTATAGACTCTAAGGTAGCTTTAATACAGCAATATGCCATAAGGTAGCCCAATGCCAGCAGGCATTCCATCAGAATGGGGCTCATCCAGGCTCAAGAGGAGGAAAAGCTAACACCCTTGTGCCTGCCAGGAGACCTAGTTCTTATACAAATCTGGAAAGATGGGTCCCATAATTCCCAGCTCCAGCCAGTCTGAAAGGGTCCCTTTCCAGTAATTCTATCTACCCCCACTGCCATTAAAGTTCCAGGCAAAGTGTTTGGATCCACCTTTCATGGGTGAAACCATGGAAGCCATCACAACCATATCCCTCAGAAGTAGAACAAACTGATACGTACTCCTGTGAGCTGTTGGACTATCTTAAGATGGTGTTTAATCAACACCCCGAGACAGATAAGTGCTTTGAAGAAAACCGTACCTCAAACCCACAACAGCTTTTAAGCTAGTAAATGCTTTAACACAATCCCTGTGTTTAAAGTAAACTAGCACCCAAGCCAGTCAGTCCTAAGGTTTCTTTTTTATATCTTTCAGTGACACTAAGTCACACTTCCAAGGGCACTGATATCTCACAACTTTGCTCCAGCCTTACCTGTTTACCTGTTTTGTTTCTTCCAGAAATCATCAGGTTGCCAATGACACTGAGCTGAGATTTCCAACTCAAGGATCACCAGCTCCTGGATAATCCCAACCTCATCCATCTTGGGCCCTTAAGCAGACAACCACTCCTAACAGAGTAGGAAGGGTGTGGACACCCCCCCCCACCCACCCAATGTCGTGTCCTTATTGTCAGCAGGAAGTAGCCAGAGACATCATCACCCGGTACTCCAAAGATTTTGGTTCATACTCCTTAAGTGGGGAAATGTAAGGTAGTTTAGGGATGGGGTATTGTCCCTCCTATGCCTTCAAAAGTCTCCATAGAGGAGGTTGGGAAGAAATCACACAACCACTAGACACCTATGAAGACCCCAAACTGAGCCTGCTCACACTCAAGTCCCTGAGCCAGGTGGGAGGTACACCTGGGCAGTCCAAACTAGGCCCAGGCCCATGACATCACCCAGGTGGGCTCAACTGAGCCAATGGGGTCAACCAATATCTCCAACCATGCTTTCCCCCAGCCAGGGGGTGGGCTATAATAAAGGCAGGGAGCACGCTTTCTCTCTGCCGTTTGCTCTCGTGCCCTGCGCTCTGGCCCCCTCACTCTCTGGCCTCTGTACCTTCTTGCCCCAGTTATGCACGTGGGGGTGTTCTATTCTATGAGGTTGTTCATGCCCAGTTGTGAACCCTTTTGAGACTTAAAACCTGAAACTTGTCCTGTACTTCATAAAAACCTACTTGGATTACAAAATGGACTTCGATGTGTATTCTTTCATTGTGCGAAGCCAAGAACTGAGGTATTACCCACTTGAGAAATCTTACAGTAACTGATAAATCATTTGTTTTTAAAGAGTTTAAAAAAGGATATAGTGATAAGAGATAAATGTATCAGGAACCATGAGGGGCAGAAGTATACTATAATTAACAGAGTGATATGAGATGCCCCATGCATTTCTCAGCATCAGCTAATATCTTAGGGTACCCAATGAATGGCGACCTGAGAATAATATATATTTGCTGTTTTTCATGCTTTCTCTGCTATTTTATGACATGTTTAATCTACCAGACATGTTTCTGTCTTTGCCAATGGGTGTTACTGAAATATTGCCATATGTAACCCTCATGCCTCATGTAACTAGTGTCTAGTCCCTAAAGTTTTAAAGCTATAAAAGTTAATAAGTCATGTACTGTAATATAGCAAGATGTCCTACACATATATAAATTTCTTTTCTCAACTGCTTTTAAATTTTATACTATTGACTAAAATAATGTTATTATTAATAGAATTATGGAAAGGATTTATGATGCACTGCAATAAAACAAAAGGAACCCCAGTTGTTTAGTGGTTGCACATTGGCCTGCCAAGTGCTAGATCAGCACTTTGAAAGTACCAGCCATTATGCTGGAGAAAACTGGAGCTTTCTACTCCTGCAAGGAGTTACAGGTTCAGAAATCCACAGGGGCAATTCTATCCTGACCCACAGGTCCACTATGAATCAGGATTGACTCAATAGCAGTGAGTTTGGTATTTTGGACTTTTAAATAAAATGATAATGATGTCTATAAAGTGAACCAGGGGCATATAAAAAACATACATATTCTAATAAATTTGGAGTTCTGACTAATTATAACCACAATAAAAGAAAAACATTTTTCTCCGTCACTTTGTTGTACTGTGTTGGCTTGTGGGTTGATGTCATGCTAGAAGCTACATCATTGGTATTTAAAGTACTATCAGGGTCACCCAAAGTGAGGTGCTTGACACAATGGATGGATGTATGGATTGTGATAAGTTGTACGAGCCCCCAATAAAATGATTTTAAAAAAAATCAAATTGACTCCATCTCTTTGAAGAGATTATGGAGATCCGAATATCATTGCTAATATCATTGCCAGGAGCTGACTGTGGAGTGTGCTATCAATTGTTCATATGTAAGCTCAGGTTGAAGAAAATGAAAACAAGTCCATGAGAGCTAAATTATGACCTTGAGTCTACCCCACTTGAATTTTAAAAATATCTCAAGAACAGATTTTCTCCATTGAACACTCATCACAGAAAACATTAAAGACTGAAGACATGTCTGATATTGAGAACAGTAAACATAAAGAAACCAAAAGTCATTAAAAAATCAGAGAAGAAAGAAAGGAAAAGTGAATGTCAGCAGAGACATTGAACCTTGCTCTTAATTGTAGAGTAGCTAAGGCAAATGAAAGAAATGGTGAAGCAAAAGAGCTGAACAGAAACATTCAAAGGCCAACTCAAGAAGACAAATTAAATATAATGAAATGTGAAAAGACCTAAAATTAGAAAAGCAAAAGGAAACACACACTCAACATATCTTAAATTGAAAGAACTTAAGAAAAAATTCAAACCTCTAGTGGCAATATTCAAAGATTCAAAGGACAAACTATTGAATGATGCAGGAAGTACCAAGAGAAGATAAAATAAACAGAGTCATTGTACCAAATAAAATCAGTTGATATTGAACCATTTCAAGAGGTAGCATATGAGCAAGAACCAATTTACTGAAGGAGTTCAAGCTGCACTAAAAGCATTAGCCAAAACAAAACTCCAAGTATTGATGGAATACCAATCATGAGGTGTCAGCTAAGTCCACATGAAACATATCCACCAACCTGTTGATCCATGTATTGTAAATAATAATCAAATCCAAACCTGGAGGAGAGAACTGTACCTGAACCTAAATTCTAAACACCTGGCTTGTGGAAAAGTATGGATGATGTCAGTGGAAGTTCAGATTCTATTTTACAGGGTCCCTATGTGAATTGAATCTCTGATAAATTCTCACTGACTATAGTCTAGGAATGTCAGTAGTGTTAACACCAGACAAAGCATTGTGATGTGGATGTTAACAAAGTAAGGCTGAGATATAGCATTTTGTCATTAGATCTCTCTTTTGACTCAATTTGAATTTAATCTATTTCTTTTAATATTCTCTATTTCATTTGTATTGAGACTTTTCTGATTTATTTGGTCAGTGTTATTGGACACTTTTTTTTACTGTGGTCTTTGTTCTGCATGTTTTTCTGTATAGAGAAGTCAGCATAGGTGGAGGGATGAAGGCACCAACTGGATTAATAATTACCTGGGGGCACAGAAGGGGAGGTTGTTGGAAAATGGGGAGTCAACAACTGTAGGCAAAAGGAAAAACAAAATGTTCCAAAGTTGATTGTGATGATGATCATACAACACTTCTTAATATGATTGAACTATTGAATTGTATGAAATGCCAACTGTATCTCATTTAAAATATTAACAAAGAACTAAGCAGAAGTTAATAAGGATACAATAGTACTAATTCTTATTCTTTCACTTCTATGGGGAAGCTCAAGATCATTTCTGGTCTTCTACTGCAGAGCTGGAGTACATACCTTCTCAGACAAACAGTGGTTCACTTGATTTCTGCTTTACAATGATCTGAAGAAGTTTCTAATGTGCATTTAGTTATGGGCTAACTCCATATGACCTCCACCGAAAGAGTAGGGTACTGAGTAAATATTGTAAACTACAAGGAAAACATAAAATGACCCCAAGCAATTGTAGCTGATACTGTGAATCTTATAACTGGCATATCTGGCGTTCTGTCCCAATGACGTCAAGTGTATCATGATGCGCTGTTTGTGCTGGGTCTCTAGCTTGACATTTGTATAGTAAAAACTTCATTCAGAATGTCAGCACAAATTTTTGCTGCAGACTAAGATTCATGAGTAGTGTCTAGTACATTCACAGATTTTATGAGGTTTCATTTGCTTAACTTCCAAAAGCTGTCACATTGTAAAGGAAGAGATGTACTATATCAGTGGTTCTCAAGCTTCCTAATGCTGTGACCATTTAATACAGTTCCTCATATTGTGGTGACCCCCCCCCCCCGGAGCCATAAAATCATTTTCATTGCTACTTCATAACTGT
This sequence comes from Echinops telfairi, assembly GCF_000313985.2. Lineage (NCBI taxonomy): Eukaryota > Metazoa > Chordata > Mammalia > Afrosoricida > Tenrecidae > Echinops > Echinops telfairi. The sequence goes on along the minus strand of NW_022103958.1, from coordinate 1,733,349 downwards.
AATTGTTCTACTGTTATGAATCAGGCAACCCCTGTGAAAAGGCCATTCAACCCCAAAAGGGGTCACAACCGACAGTTTAAGAACCACTATACTACATTAACTTAAATCTTTTTTGCTTCAACTGTTTTCATCATGATACCAGAAGATTATTTTGTGGTGAGCACCTGTTAATGAATGTATGCATTAAAACATAATATTTAAAAAAAGAAAAATGTGTTAAGTGATAAATATTAGTCTTCTATAGAAGAATTATAGAATATATTGAGAATATTAGGTTAGTAGACATAATAAAGATTTTGAAAGTAAAATAATTCTACCAAGATAAATTTATATTGATCATATTCCTATTTCAGGAGCTGTAGTGTTTACATGTTTGACTGCTAACTATAAGGTCAGCAGTTCGAAACCATCAGCTGCTCTACAAAAGAAAGATGGGGCTTCCTACTTCCACAAAGAGTCAAAGTCTTGGAAATCAACGGGGAAGTCTTACCTTGCCTTATAGGGTCACAATGAGTTGGTGTCAACTCATTGGCAGTGAGACGAAATTTTCCGTGTAGCAAAAGTTAATAAATTTGAATAAATAAATCATAGCTAAATAAAAAAGACTATGGAAACACATTATCTGTTATATATGTATATATGTACATACATATACATATATATATATACATATACATACATACATACATATATATAATCTATTTATCAAGAATTCACATTCTTAGTAAAAGACAAAGTGATTCTCCTCCTGAAGTCAGATGCCATTAATACTAGTTTTGATGGTCTGAAATACAGCAAGGGGTATGGTTCTTCCTCTTCGAACTTCAATATTCCACTTGCACAAAATGAATACTCCTGGTAAAAATGTAATGTAAATAAATTATAACTATTCAAATAATGGAACAGAAGCTGTAGGATAATTTGCACAAAATAATGATAGAGTACAGATGGAAGAAGATGGCGTACATATAGATATACCCACCCAGAGCTCTTGCTGCCAGACCAGAAAATTGAGAGGAAAGGTGAAGAAGACTGGTAAGCAGAGTCCTGAAATTAGAATCAGGGTAACAGGGTCTGTCCTGAACCCCGCTTTTCTTTATTTCCGCTCACAAAGCGAGCTGAGAACACACTAAATCACCCTCGATTCTGTGTGCTGTGCTCGGGGGCTCCAGCATAGCAGTTACCAGCGTCCTAGTTTGACAATGAGTACCGATTTCCCCAGGCTGACACCCTAAAGGGCACATAATCCCAGACATGAGGAGAACCTCTGAAAGCTAATCATAGGACCCCACACCAGAGCTCTCCGCGATGCTAGCTGCTTTGAGGTCATAGCCTGGAGGTCGGGGTCAGGGGTAGCCAAGGATTGGAGGAATTGAAAAGACATACAGAAATTTACCTGAGTCAGGTCATTGTGTGGCAGAAAACCAGCGGATAGTCCTAGTCCAGGGGGCAAATCCAGTTCCGCTTGGCCAAGAAGAAAACAACCTCTTATAAGATGGATCTTCTCCTCTGGGGGTTGGTGGGAAAGCCCACAAATCAGACCATCCCATCAGCCCAATATAAAACAGAAACAGAAAATATTTTCTCAGTAAAAACTGCAAAACCCAGGCTCATTGTTTAACTCCAAGACAATTGGTAGAAGGAGTCCTTTAACATACATTAGCATAATAGGAGGGCCCATGCTAAGGAATGCTAGAAGTTAGCCACAGCGCCCAGAGGCTATCAACATAACAAAGACCGTTTGGAGTAAGCCTCAGTTTCAGAATAACTTAATTCAATTCTAGATGGCCAGCGGGGGTGGGGGTGGGGGGTGGGGACAAAAAACCCTCTGAGCTATTAGGGCATCAGAGGTCCTGGCATAAGCTAGGACAACAAGCCCAGCAGGGGTGTTACTATCTGCTCTCAGGGATCCTACACACAGATGGGGAGGTCCTGCCTGTCGTCAGGCCCTACACGGGTCTGAAGGAACACCACCACCACCACCCCAGTTACTGTGCTGCATACAGCCCAAGGAAGCTGTACCAGTGAACTCCAGCGCTCAACATGGCTGTGGGAACAGCTGCCTGCTATCTGCTGTGATCTTGCCTTCTAGTGTACTTCCGGCCAGCATCTGTGGGACCCTACACAAAGCAGGCACACCACCCCGCTACCTTGAAGCAGGGTTGGAACTCCTCCAGCCCCACAGTCAAGCATTCAATCCTCTTATCTCCTTACTTACTATTCTTTTTCTTCTCTCTTCCTTCTATATTTCCCACCACAATCGGTCTCAACAGGCCCTGTTTTGTTTTTTGGGTTTTTTTTTCTTTTTCTTTCTTTTTCCACTTCTCTCCCTCTCTTTCCTTTTATATCCCACTGCTGGCTTCTGGGCCATTACCCCCTGCCTAGGGCAACTCAACCCAAACAGCAGGGGGAAATCCAGTTACCCTCTGTGGGAGCACTGCATACCACAAAAGGCAGCTGTGACGGCCCTCAACAGTGTTCCATGCTGCTGAGGAAATCTTAGTTTGGCCTCTACAGTGAACTTACCAACTAGGGAAATTCCGCCCAGCAAACGTGGGACCCTGCACTAAAAGGGCACACCAACCTGCTACCTTGGGGCAGGGTTTACACCCCTCTGGCCTCACGTTCAGGTGATCAGGGATCAATTATCTCTCTATTCTTTATTTTTTTCTTCTCTCTTTCCCACCACAGTCAATCTTAGGGAGCACAGTTGTGTTTTTTCCCTTCTTTCTCTTTCTTTCCTCTCTTTTTTTCTCTTCTTTCTTCTTTTCTGGCTCTCTCCTGTCCCTCTCTTTCCTTCCACATGCCACTGCTGGTTTCTAGTCCCGTACCCTCAACCTGGGAAACCCTCAACATCCAGTGGGGAGAGCTTCAACCTGCCCACTGTGGCATTGCTGTACACATCACGAGGCAGTGCTACAAACTACATGGCATGGGGCTCAGCTAGCTCTTTATTTTTTTCTCTTCTTTTTTTTCCTTTTGTTTGTTCTTCTTTCATTACTCCTTTCCCCCCTCTTATCTCTTTTCTCTCTTTCCCGTCACACTATCATCAGATTCAGTTTTCTAATTTTGTTGTTTTCTTTTTTTGACTGTTTTTACTTTTGTTTTGTCTTTGACTGTGTGTGTCTTAGTTTGTTTTTTAATTTTGATCACGTGTTTGTTTTCTCCTATCTCTCTTTTTCTTTTCTTCTCCCTCTCACAAGCCACTTTTCTTTCACAAGTCACTACCAGCTGCAGGCCACACCCATCTGATTAGGGCAACTCTGACTGCCCAGTTGGGGAGGCTCCCACCTGCACTTGTGGGCTTTACACACAGCTTAGGAGATTATGCCCATCCTCCAACCTACCCCAAGTGGCCTGAGGATCTCCCCTTCAAATGGCTGGGGGAACACTTGCCTAAACCTCAGGACCCTACAAGGGACTGAGGGAAATCCTGCCCACCACTTGTGGTGCTCCACACTTCTGGGGAACATCCACCCAACCTCCATGGCGATCTCCCTAACTAGGACAATTTCTCCTGCCATCTACATTGCTCTTCAGCAATGATGGTACACCCACATGCCGTCCACGGCACTCCAGTTGCAGGTAGAAACACAAAACACCACCCGCAGCTCCCCAAGCACTGTGAGACATACCACTATGGTTAACCGAGAGATTATAGAGTGAAATGCCACCCTCGTGAGACCACAACCATCCAACCAGCATCCCATGAATGGACTATCCAACTTACATTCCAAATAATTTAAAACTGATGGGCTAGGGTAAGAGTGAAACCACAGGAAGATACAGCATCTCAGTTCAGCTACCTGCAGGTAGTTTATCAAAGCACTCATACGAGTCCCCCAAGAGAGAACCCAGTGCTCTTCAACTCTGGAAGATGGTGCTGAGATCCTCTGAAACAACACATAAACAGCAACCATCCCCAACAGCCTCAACTAAAAAGCAGGAGAAACACAAGACAATGCTGGAAGAAGTCATGAACCTAACAACGTCCATAGAAGAAACATTGACCTACCACAGAAATAAATTTTCAGAATGCTGCTTGGAGTCATACAGGATATAAGGGAAGCAGTAGAGAAAAACAGTTGAATTAATAGAGGAGATAAAGGCAACACACCTCGGGAAATACAAGACTTAGTGGATAAAATAAGAAAATCCAGTAGCAAATTAACAGACTTTGCCAACAGACTTGAGGTGGCAGAGAATTACACCAATGACCTAGAGGATAACCAAGCAGACCTCAACAAATGGGAAAAGCAGTCAAATCAATCAGAGTCAAATCAATCAAAAAGTAGTTAGACAATCAGCCAAATCAATCAAAAATCAGTTAGACAATCAGAGACGCTGAAGAAAACCTGAGAGCTATGTCTGATGCTATGAATAGAACAATATTAGAATAATTGGACTACTAGAACAAGACACAACAAAAATGTCAACAGCAAAAATAGTGAGGGAATTCGTAGAAGAAAACTCCCCCAGCTTAATAATAAAAACCAGGCAACCATTCAGGAGGCTTAAAGAACACCAGCTAGACTGAATCCCAAGATGAATTCACCAAGACACATACTAGTTAAATTATCCAAGTAGGAGAAAAAGGAGAAAGTTATAAGAGCAAATAGTCACTTATAAAGATACCCAAATAAGAAAATATTCAGACCTATAATCAGACACCATGTAGAAGAGGAGGGAATGGCATAACATATTCCAAAATTTGAGGAAAGTAATGCAAACCCAGGAATACTATACTCCACTAAATTATCTATTAAGATAGATGGAGAAGTAAGAGTCTTCATAGACAAGGAAAAACTTAAAGAATACATAAAAAAAAAACCCAGCTTTACAAAAGATACTTGCTGACCCAGGATGGGCAGAATATCAATACTCACCGAGTACAAGTAAGAAACTGTCACATAGAACAATTCCACCCAGAGGGCAACAAAGAGAAAAAATCCCCAAGATAGCATTAGCTCAATAATGGAAAGAATGCAACAACGAACCACACACAAACAATACAAACTGATAAGATAGGTAGGTAGGATAACACCCATATAAAAGTTACAAGATTACATCACAGAATCCACAGATGGATGTAATAACACTGAATATCAATGGACTGAACTCAGGCATTAAAAGGCAGAGGCTAGCAGACTGGCTCAGAAAACATAACCCATCAATCTGCTGCCTCCAGGAGATATATCCTAAGCTTACAGACAAAAACAGGCTGATAATTAAAGACTGGAGCAAAATATACCAAGCAAATGGCAGTGCAAAAAAGCAGGGGTAGCAATCTTAATCTCTGATAAAATTGATCTCAATGTACAAGCCATAACAAGAGACAAGGAGGGGCACAATATACGGCTCAAGGGAACAGTAGACCAAGAAATAGTAAGCATAATAAATATATACGCACCTAACAAGAACCCTGCAAAATACATTAATGAAACACTCCAAAAGATGAAAAAAGACATCACAGGCTCATCGTAGATGACTTTAATACACCACTCTCTGAAAAATACAGATCACAGGGAAAGAAACTCACCAGGGAGGCTACAGATCTAAACAGCACAATTGTACGACTAGACCTAATAGATATTTTCAGCTTTCCACAAAAATGCAAAAAATTCACATTTCTTTCAAGCCCATATGGTACATACTCAAAGATAGACCACATGGTAGGAAACAGTTTGAACCAGAGTAATTTAAGCATATTGAGATTACACAGATGCCTCTCTCCGACTACTGTGCCATAATACTGGAAATCAATGGAACCACGAGTAAGAAAACAAGGGGAAACAATTGGAGGATACAGGGATGGTTCAACACACGGAAGAACATTATTATCATCCGCCACATAGTCATGAAAAATATAAGAACCACATGATAATATTGATAGATGCGGAAAAATCATTCAACAGCATCCAACACCAATTCATGTTTAAGACACTCAAGAAGATAAGAACAGAAGGAAAATTCCTCAATATTATACAAGCTATATATGAATGACCTACAGCCAACGTGGTAACCAATTCAGAAAAGATGAAACAATCCCACTGAAAAAGGGGACTAGACAAGGATTTCCTCTACCCCGACTCCTATTTAAAATTTTACTGGAGGTCCTAGATAACAACAAAAGGCAAAGAAAAGACATCAAAGTTATTTGTCTAGGGAAGGAAGAGGCGAAACTCTCATTATTCACAGATGATAAGATTTTATATAGTGAAAATCCCCAAAACACCACAAGTGGAGTTTTGGAAGTGATAGCGGAATATGGCAGAGTGGCAGGATACAAGACCAACAAGCAGAAGTCTTTATTGGGCTGCTATACATGTCAGATAAGATCAAGGAAGAGGAAATTTAATAGGTAGTACTCTTTACAATAACCAAGCACAAATTGATATATCTAGAGGTATACCTGACTTAAAAAACAAATTTCTATGAACCCACGAATGGATAAAAAACTGTGGTACATACATACAGTGGAGTACTACACAACGCTAAAAAGCAGCGAAGAACGTATGAAGCACATTTCCACATGGGAATAACTGGAGGAAATTATGCTAAGCGAAGTAAGCCAAGCACAAAAGGACAAGTACCACATAAGTTCACCGAGGTAAGCTTAAAAATGGGGCATAGGGGAAAAGCTTATATATATATATGTACATTCCTATTGTGAGTTCCAGGTACTATGGCAGGGGCCAAACCCAATTCATGGAGACATACGGCAGCCAACTAAATAGGAAAGTCAAAGAAAGAGAGGAAAAAAAAAGACATGGGTAGGGGGGAGCAGGGCACTAATCTACCTAAGCAGGGTACTAATCTCCACAGGAGAGGGAGAGAAAGACTAGGTTTCAACCTGGTGTTCAAGATGTGAATATGACATACCAGCATGTGCCAGGAAACCAATACAACAGTGGTTCTTAACCTGTGGGTTGCGACCCCTGGGGGTTGAATGACCCTTTCATAGAGGTTGTCTGATTCATAACAGTAGCAAAATTACAGTTAAGAAATAACAATGGAAATAATTTTATGGTTGGGGGGTCACCACAACACGAAGAACTGTATTAAAGGATCATGCATTAGGAAGGCTGAGAACCAGTGCAACAGAGAGGTCTGTGGGCCCTGCCCCAATTCCAACTATGTGGACCCCCACCCCTACCCCAGAAGAATGCACTTCAGAGGACGGCACTGAAGCTACAGCTTGGGGAGAGGGGTCCGTCTGAATAGAGCACACGGGAGAAAGGAAAGGGGAAGGAGAGTGAGGGGAAGTCATCCTGGCCCCGAGGGCGATATTCCTGCTCAGTGCAGACAATGCACAGAGAGGACCAAAGTCCCAGCCCCACCACAAGACATGACAGACCTCATTGGACCATACCACTAATGGGGACAACACTGGAGACACCGTGCGGGAATTGTGCCCAATCTGACTCCATCACACTGGGGCGAAACACTAAGGGCATACAATACAGCAGCAAAAGGAGCACAGCAATGAAATCCCCAGGGGATACAAAAAATAGACATTGGGGACAGAGTGTGGCACCCCATGAGACTGGACTGAAAAACACTCCCAAAGGTCAAAAAACAGACCTGGAACTATTTATAGGCGTTTCCTTTTTTGTCATTGGCTTTCTTTTTGTTGTTATTATTTGTTTTGGGTTTTTTTGGTTGTTGTTTCGTTGGTTTGGCTTCCTTCGTTGTTTTGTTTGGCTTTGCCTGGTTTTTGCGCTTATTAATGTCTCTGCATGTCTATCTAGATGAGATATGCAGGATAAAGAATTTGGAGATGAAAACAACAGGACCGATGGTTCTGGGGAGCCACAGGAGAAAGGGAGCTGGGAGAAAGGAAGGGGGGCATCAAGCAATCTAGGGACAAGGCAACAACAAGTGAACTAAAATCAATGGAGCGAAGAGCATAGGATGCTGAGTGGGGCTTAATCAAGGGCAATGTAACAGGGATGAATTACAAAACTTGAATGAAGGCTGAACATGATGGTGGAACAAAAGGAAAGAAAAGGAAATAGAGGAAAGAACTAGGACACAAAGGACATTCATAGATGTCTAAATACAGGCATGTACATATGTAAACATATTTATGTATAACAATAGGGAAATAGGTCTGTGTACTTATATCTATATGTTAAGGATTAAGATAGCAGATGGATATTAGGTCTCAACTCAAGTACTCACTTAACACAAGAACACTTTGTTCCAATAATCTAGCATTCTGTGATGTTTACCTTCCTGACACGAATGCTGAAGAAAAATGGGTGCATAAACAAATGTGGTGGAGAAAGCTGATGGTACCCAGTTATCAAAAGATATAGTGTCTGGGGTCTTAAAGGCTTGAAAATAAACAAGTAGTCATCTAGCTGAGAAGCAACAAAGCCCACATAGAAAAAGCACACCAACCTGTGTGATCATGAGGTGTCAATTGGATCGGGTATTAGGCATCTAAGACCCAGAACAAAATCACACCAATGTGAATGGGGGTGGTGGTGGAGTGTGTGTGGAGTGGGGACCCAAAGCCCATCTGTAGACCATTGGACATCCCCTTTCAGAAGGGTCACAAGGAAGAGATGAACCAGTCAGGGTGCATTATAGCACCAATGAAACATACAACTTTCCTCTAGTTCTTTAATGCATCCTTCCCCCCACTATCAGGACCTCAATTGTACTTTACAAATTGGATTAGACCAGAACATGCATACTGCTACAGATAAGAGCCAGCAACACAGGGAATCCAGGATAGATAAACCCCTCAGGGCCAACACTGAGAATAGAGATACCAGGAGGATAAGGGGAAGGTGAGGGTGGGGGAGGAGGGGGAATCGATCACAAGGATCAACACATAACCCCCTCCCAGAGGGATGAACAACAGGAAATAGGGTGATGGGTGACAGAGGACATTGGAAGATATGAAAATAATGATCTATAACTTTTTAAGTGTTCATGAGGGAGGGAGGGCAGAGGAGGGAGAGGGAAAAATCAGGAGCTGATATCAAGGGCTCAAGGAAAAATAAAATGCCATGAAAATTATGATGGCAACATATGTACAATTGTGCTTGGCACTGTAGATAAATGTATGGATTTTGATAAGAGATTTAAGAGTGACTAATAAAAGAATTTAATAATAAAAAGAAAAGAAAAACAATGTGTCACAATTTTAGTCTAGTTCTTAGTGCTCATACATGGAAGAAAGTTCTTTACTCCTGTGAAGAACTATGGTATCAGAAACCCACAAGGGCAGTTCTACCCTGTTCTATAGTGTCTGATATAGTGTCTACCCTGTTCTATGAGTCAGAATTGATGCAATGTCAGTGAGTTTATTTTTAACGAGTTAGTGTTTATGAACTCAACAGTGACCGTGGTAGTAAAATTAGAGAGATTTTTCCCTGAAAACCCCAAAAGTCCTTTCTTGTTTTAAAGTCTGAAAAACTACTTTAGAGGTGATTTGTTCAAATCTTAGAGGTAAAGGAGTACACCAGTGTCAGATGCCACATTTAGACTTTGAAGCAAGACTGGCTGACTGAATCCAGGATCTGCCACTGGTTAGCTGTGTGGCCTTGAAAATTTTAACTTCTATGTTTCTCCGCTTTTACATGTGTCAGATAGCACAATAACAAGCCTGCACCCAGCCTATTGTGAGCATGAAGTTAACACATGTGGAGAGTTTAGTGTCTGATTAAAAATTATAACAATCAATTTCATCATAGGTGCCCATGATAGGACTGAGAAATAGGATGATAGAATGAGCTGATTAAGTTAGCCCTAGTTGACTTTACCCAGCACCCTAGAGAATAATTAATGGAAACTGCTGACTTCTGTTAATATTCTCCTTTTATCATGATTATATCCACTGGAAACATTTAAAATGATCTCTCCTATAAGGATACTATAGTCTCTTGAAGACCAATGGGGAGACTGCAATACCAGACCAAGAGAAGGCAATAGATTACAGTCCTTCCTGATCTTACTCTGGTACAATTTTCCCAGGAATACCTCAGTAAGTAATTTTGGCAGGAATACTGTGAACAGATTATCTCTGGTGACTCCAATCTACTATTAGCACCTTCCTGTTCCATTTGACTTGTAACTGAATACTAACCAAAAGGCTGGTGGCTTGAAAGCACCGAGCAGTACTGCAGAAGAAAAGCTGATGGGCTATTTTCATAATTAAGGCCAAGGAAACCCTATGGAGCAATTCTACCTTGTTCCACACAGGGTTATCGTGAGTTGGAATCAAGTTGATGGCAATAGGTTTGTTTATTTGTATTTCCCCCTCCTCTCGGTGTTTTGCTTTCCTAACTCAGCCATGATCTTTATGAAACAATGTTTTGACCCTAGCCCATTATTAAAATCCTAAATTTTTCTGAAACGTATTCTTCTTTCTTTTAACATATTGCATTTCTCATGAAAGTGCTTGTTTATTAACATAAACCAAGGTCTTTCAGCTAATCATAAGTGCTCTTTCTTAGAACGGCAACATTAGCCAGCTTGAGGAGTGGAGATGGAGGGTTGGAAATTTACTGGGAGCATGCTATGTGGGACCATTTTGCCAAAGGTTTGCCTATTTTCATTTGGTAATTTTAACTTGGAGTGACCTACCTAATTGCCTTCAGCTACCAACAACAATAATAGAATCATGGAATCTTTCTGCAATAACTATTCAGCAGGAGCCTGATGTGTGGTGGGGCTGCCCTAGATCCTAACTGTGAGCTCATACTGCCCTAAAGATAACTTGAAACTGATGAATCTTCTTCCTGGAGGTAGTGTGCCCGCCAACACTCAGTCTTCATGTCTCTTTGGATATCTTCCGTAAGGTTTTCATGAAAAATAAGAAAGTCTCACATATTTTATTTTAAATGTTATTTTGTGAAAATTTTCCGAAAACATATTTGATGGTATTCATTCAAGTCTATTAAAAGTCATGAATGTGAGAAAATTATATTTGAAATTTTTTATTTACTACCACCAATGTGTTATTGCTTCAAGTCATGCGAAAACCCACCAGTGTATTATTTACAAAGATTGGAATGGTTCATCTTTTCCCAGAGATCAAAGAGAGGTTGTTGCCTGCTTCCCCTAACTCACCCTATGCCCCCCAGATAATCAGGATAATTTGAAAACATCTTCAGAAAGGTGCAGGAGTGTATAGTGTTCCATTATGAAGTGAACTGGTCTGTTTTGCTCCATTCTGTTGGGAGCTCCAATTTCAACACAGGTTTTCATTTAATGGTGGTGGTAGTGGGGGGTTACTTACTTAAGTGGTTTCTTTTAACATTTAAAATATCCTTTTCATTTTGGGTAATATTCTTCCATGTTATGTTATAGTGAGAACGCTTGGGTAACCACCACCACTGAGATCAAGAAATAGAACTGTGACATGGTACTAGAAACTTTCTGAGCTATAGCAACCTCTCTCCACACCTTGCACAGTACACCTATTTGCTTGGTTTTATAATTTATCATTTATGTACATATCACTGTATAATATAATATAATTTTGTTTCCAGTTCATAAGGTTTTGATTTATGGAGTCTTATTGAAAATTCTGTTTTGTCTCATTTCATTTAATTACTATTGCATTTGTAAGCTTCTTCTGTGTAATTGTGCATCCCTAGTTTGTTCATTTTAAATTTCATATAGCAGTATATTTTATAAGACTAGCCCACGGTTTATATATTCATTCCATATTGATAAGTATTTGGGCTATTTCTAGTTTGAGGCTAATAGAAATGATGTCCTTGTGAGCAAATTCACATATGTATCCAGTATATATTTATGTAACATGTTCTTCAGGATTTGGTGTTAGAAATTGAATTGCTCAATCATAGGTAAGTGTCGTCCTGTTTTATGTGGAGATGTTCACTGTCTTACAAAAGGGTTATCTTAGGTAGAGATCCCTTGGGGAAAATTGCTAGGATTTCAAGATTTTCCTGAAGGAAATTTATTAGAAAATTTTCTTAGGATTAACATCTGATAGGAAGTGGAGGACATAGAATTGGACAGGAGAGGAGTTATATAGTGATGCAGTCAAACAAAAGCCTCAGCCAATCCTAAGGAGGTAGGATAGCCATCCACCTGTAGCCTCAGGTTGTCCTCCCTCTGGAGTGTGCAGCACCTTCATGAGATGTCTCAGGGTGATGTGTGAAGGGGATTCAGCTAAGACTCATCAGCCACAAATAATATGTTTAGCTGGGGGAATGAGCAGCTTTGACCTGAGGAAGGGATGCGGGTAGTGCACCACACCATCCATTACGGTTCAGCCCTTGTGCTACTCATTTGTGGTACTTATTTGTGTAGTTTTAGGAACAATTGCTCCAGATTCCAGCTTAACTCTTCCTGGGGAAATTTACAAGTGATAAATTAATGGAATGAACTATGTCCCACCACAACTAACCTAGGTCTTTAGTGTGTAGCTGTTATTAATTATTTGACCCTTCATTATGTATAAGTAATGCACTTAGATTTGCCCCAATTCCAACTCAGTTTTTCTACTGATTTTATTTTTCTGTTGTGTCCTCTGTTTTATTGTAATGCAAACCTCCTTTTTATATTTAGGAAAAGGGTCATTTATGTTAACAAATATTTTTTCTATTCTTGCTTTTTTTGCGTTTTAGAATTCTCTTGTCACTTTGGTTCTCCTTTGGCTTTTATCAATAATATGAAGAAGGTGGGTTCTGTAATCTACTGTTTCCACTTATAAAATCTTGCATATTTTGAGTGTCACTACATGAAGTTTTACATTACCAGTTCTAGGGG
>NW_022103958.1:1716575-1719373 GCF_000313985.2 Echinops telfairi | reverse complement strand
GAGTGTAGGAATGCAGCAAAACGTCTAACAATACACAGGATAGCCAACTCCTGCCAACAGAGAACTATCAAGTCCAAAATGTCAGGAGAGGTGAGGTGAGAAATCCTCATTTAGAAAATGGTGAAGGAACAATGGAGTGCATCTAAGCATTATGCGTTGTGTGTGTGTTGTGGTTATTTCTCTTCTATTCGGCTAACACTTATGGGCAGCTGTACAATTATTCACTAACACATTACTTCTGTTCACAATATCACTGCAGAAAATATTTTTGGTAGAACACTTATTTAACCTTGAGCATGCTATGTAACTCATGCCTGCTCTTGAATATTTACCTGACAAGTACAGAGAACAATGCCTCAGTCCCCAGTGTAGAACCATCCCTCAAAGAGATCAACCATCCACTAGATGGTAAATTGATTACTTAGCACCTCTTCCACTTGGGAGGAAGCCTCAGCTCATTTGCTAGGAAGGCCCACCTCTTCTGAATATGAGTTCTCCTTCTTGTGGAGCGCAGGGCACGATGGCCTCGGGTCTGTCATGAACATCAGATATTCAGTATCTCAAATTTCAATGGAAAACAAAAAGAAAAACAACTAGGCATGGGGATTTTGAGATAAATTACATTGAATTGTATAGAGTTTTGAGAAATTCAACATATTTGATTAATTTAGTCACTACACCAAGACCAGAGCACATGTGTTCATTGGAGTATTTTATAAATTTTTTAGTAAATTTATAAAATAAAATATTCTCCATAAGGAGTTTGAACATTTTTATTAGATCCCTTCCTAGATAACTCATGTTTTTTTTTTGGTGCTACTATAAAAATTAGCTTTTTTACTGTCTTTTTTTATTTAGGAAAATCTAATTTATTATTGTACTAAAATTCATGATCTTTAAGTCAGTTCTGATCTAAGCGAACCTAAAATACTGCCCACTGGGTTTCTGAAGTCATAATTTTTTGCAGGAGGTAAAGGCTCATCTCTTTTAATCCAAAATTTGATTATCTCTATTATTTAAATTTTTCTTTTCATACTATCATGTAATCTGTGAATAATGACACCATTGCTTTCCTCTTCCTTATAATTTTATTTACCTTTCTGGGTGTTACCCACAGCACAGTGAAGAATAACTGTGAGGACAACTATGGTTAAATCACATAGTTGATTTAAGTAATGATTTAAGTTGCTTTAAGTAATTTAAGTAATCTTTCATTACTTCACAATGAATGACTTGGCTAATGTAGAAGTTTGTAGACAACCCTTTTCATGTGAAGAAAATCTTCTTCTTTCTTATTTCATGAAACTATTAAAATCCTCCATGACTATTGAATTTTATGGCCACTTTTCTAATATTTTTTCTTAGTCTCCTTGAATCTATTTATGAATGACTAGTCTATATCTTTTTATGGCATCTGTATTTTGCTTAATATCATAACCACAGCTCATGCTGTAAGTTTTGGAGCTGCTTCATGAATATTAAAAGCACTCACACTCACTCCCATTGAGTCAAATCTGACTCATAATGACCTGCAGGGCAAAATCTTCCCCCACAGAGATGCTGTGGGCTTGGACTGCTGACCCTGAGGTCAGAAGCCTAACATGTAAGCCCTGCACCACCAGGACTCCCTTCATGAATACTAGGGCGTGTGCAATTGAACTGTGTGCACCAGACATTCTAAAGCGTATGAAGAAGGCATAGCTAGAAATTCCTTGGGGAGTTCATATCAACCTCATTTTTTCTAACAAAACAGGACTTTGTAGCTAGATTTTCTGATGCTCTATGGGCTAATGGCTGCCTCACCATTGATTTATGTTACTATATAATCCAATGCAGCTATAGGCTCCCATCTTGGACTGCCAGGTTCTTTTATTAGATTTGGGCTATGAAATAATTTATGGTCTGGTTCACCTTATTTGACAAGTTTCTCTAATACTAAAAACAGATTCATTGTTTTCCTAACTTACTGAATCCTATTACCACCTAGTGCTTATTGTGAGTAATATATTTTTCTTTGTATTAAAACCCAACAAATTCATGCATCTGACACTAATACTAAAATATTTAATCTCATATTTTTTGGGGGTCTGGGTCACTAATGCTCGATATTAATTCATCATGGTGTGTAACTTCATTTTTCTATTTTTGAACTCCTTAACAGGCATAACATTTGTAATATATTATGTTTAATATCTCATTTCCATATAATTCAAGGGTCTTCAAAATGCATGGAAAATGAAATGAAAAGACAGTGGAACTGCTCCCTGAACTTTTTGAAGCTCCTTTGTATAATCTTTTGCAAAAGATATGTTTAAAGTTTGTAAAAGGCAAAGATTTTACCTTGACAATGAAAGTAATTGTTGCCCCAGCTCTGGTCTTTTTAATCACCTCCTATGCAGGAAAAAGATAGACAATGAAAAAGAAGGCAAACTGGTGCATGTAAAGTGTGGTGCTGACAAAGATTATTGAACATACCCAGGAATTCAAGAAGAGTAAACAAATCAAATGGAGAAATCATTCAACAGGGATGCTCCTGAGAAGCAAGGATGGTAAGGCTTTATCTTGCTTACCTTAGAAATGTTTACAAAACAGCAATCATTAGAGGGCAATAGAAAGTCAGTGAAAATAAGGGAAGCACTCAGGTATGTAGATGGAAAGTCTCTTCAAGAACATGTTGAAACATATCCATTATGTTTATGGAAAGGGTACGATGGACTGAGAAATATTTTCTTGTCATACATACATTTGTGGTTCAGAGCCAACTCCATAGGTAGTAATTCCAACAACAACAAAGATAT
>NW_022103958.1:1701506-1716325 GCF_000313985.2 Echinops telfairi | reverse complement strand
CAATGGCTGAAGGAAGAAACAGAACTACCGTTACCAAGTTCATCCTCTTGGGATTCTCTGAATTTCCAAAGCTCACAGTCGTCCTCTTTACAACATTCCTAGGCATCTACCTTATGACAGTTTTCTGGAACCTGGGTCTCAGCATCTTGATCAAGATAGATTCTCATTTGCACACACCCATGTATTACTTCCTCAGTAAACTTGCTTTCGTCGACATATGCTATGTGTCCTGCACGACTCCCAAGATGCTCTCAGACTTCCTCCAGGAGCAGAAATCCATCTCCTTTGTGGGGTGTGCTGTGCAGTACTTCTTCTTCTCTTGCTTTGGTCTGACTGAAAGCTGTCTTCTTGTGTCCATGGCTTACGATCGATACGCTGCCATTTGTAACCCTCTCCTTTACACAGCCATCATGTCCCCGACACTCTGTCTACAGCTGTTGGTTGGATCTACCATAACTGGATCTGTGGGCTCATTTATCCAGCTGTGTGGCTTACTTCAGCTTCATTTCTGTGGGCCAAATATCATTAACCATTTCTACTGTGACCTTCCCCAACTACTGAACTTATCTTGTTCTGATACCTTTTATTTTGAGGTTTTATTCGCTGTACTGACAGTGATTTATGGACTGACCTCTGTCCTGGTTATCATGATATCCTATGGTTATATCGTTGCCACCATTCTGAAGATGAGCTCAGCTGAAGGCAGATCCAAGGCTTTCAACACCTGTGCTTCTCACCTGACAGCAGTGAGTCTCTTCTATGGCTCAAGCTCCTTTGTGTATTTATGCCCCAGTTCTGATGATTCTCTTAGCCAAGCCAAGCTGGCTTCTGTTGTGTACACTATAATGATTCCCATGCTAAACCCATTGATCTATAGTCTGAGAAATAAAGAAATCAAAGATGCCCTAATCAGATGTAAGAGAAAGATTTTCTCCTGACAATTTTTTACAAAGTTTGCGTATTTTATTCCAAAAAAGGTGATAAGCAACATGAATCTGAGATTTTAAAAATATCTAGTTTAATACCTTTGTGAGGTTGGTGGAAGTATTTGCTAAGTCTGGCTAGATTTTCATCTATGGTGCTTTTTAATGAGAGTCTTACTGAGGAAATTTCTTTTGACCTTCCTTCCCCCCGAAAAAAAAGAATATTCTATTGTGTTTTCAGAGAACATGAGCACAGCAAACTGGACTTCCATTTCAAAATTTCTACACTAGTTGCTAAGTGGTATTAGTTATACTTTTCACAATGTGTCGACATTCTCTTTAATTACATTCTGGGTTGTGTTTGTTTTTTTCCATTTCTAGCATTCTAGTTTCCCTGCCTGCTTATCTTCTCATCTTCACTTTGGTTTCCTGCCGTTTTTGAGATTGGGCTGCCTTAGGATTCAGGACACAAACACATACAACCATGTATGAAAAATCAAATTCGTTACCCTTTTACTTTATTGTGTATCTGTGTGTCAATATCTGTCTCCCCTGTGTACTCTGGGGGAGGAGTAGACTTCATCCCCATGAATTTCTGCTTGATTGTGTGACTTTTTCTGGCAAATGAAGCATGAGCGGGCATGAATATATCACTTCTGGGCCAACATTTTATCTTTGGGTTTTTATCCCTTCTCATCTCTCAATGTTCTCATTAGTTAATGACTCAGATCCAAGATAGATATGTATTTTTGTCAATAAATATTTTTGCATTTGGATTGATTGCCAGTATAACTTTTAGGGATGTCTGTATAGGTAGAGGTGTCCTGTTGCAAAAATTATTCAAATGTTAACCCTCCTCTATCTTTAAATCTAGTCAGTGAATGTGTAAAAACAGTGCACTATTGAAAAGTGGAGGATAGCAATTTTTGTTCAGCAAAATAAAGTGTTTGGTTCAATTGTCCCTTGTGGTAGCTCGAAAGGAAGGTTCTATAAGTAATTCTGAAAAGTAAATTTCAGCTTTAGATGAAAAGTATGAAAATACAATGTCTACAACATGGTTTGGTTGCTGCTGGGTGCATTTAACATGATTCTACAAGAAAGAGCTAAGTCACCAAACAACGGGTCATTTTGTCAGTAAGACTAAAAGAGAATAAAAATGTCAAGAAATCTGAGTATTTTCAAGCTCATACAGAACATGAACCATGTCATTTCTAACCCCTGGGGTTTTCTAAAAACTCGAAGGACCCAGAGAAAACAAGTCACACTCAGAATTGCAGCAAGGGTCAAATCAACGGTGTTGTCATCATATGACATTGTTAGTATCTCTGAATTGAAGGTCATGCTTAGTAGCTCTTTTCAATTGGACAAATGAGATCATGAAAAATAAAGTTAGGGAGGTAGGATGTGATTGTCTCATTGGAAACTGATGATGTCCATTATCATGCACCTTATGGCCATACATATTTAACATGGAAGTATAAGAAAAGTAACAATACGGCAACTATTTGATCACATGAAGCTGATAAAAAGAAGCTGAAGGATAACACTTAGCTCTTTATTTTTCATGGGCATCCTTCCTGAAATGCGCTTTGTTTAGCTCCTTGGATGAAGGTTCCATGGTATCAAGCAATTCATTGTATGTTGCAGTGAACAATTGGATTGCACTTTTAAAAACTGATCTTATTTCATTCATGTCTTACATTTCTGCTTGCTCACTCTTACTACCTGGGATAATACTCACCACTCATAAAGCATTGTCTTAGTTTCTGCTTTCTGGGAAACCCAGATTAAATCAGACTAAGACAGGCGACGCTAACACCCGGCATACAGATGTATCAACATTACTGTGGTTAAGGTAAATAAGGTTCCTGTGTAAATCAGGTACACAGTAATTTGCAATAATTGAAATTGTTGTCCAGACAATGACAATTAAGAAATGTGTTGAGGGAACTTTTGCTAATGACAATGGAAATATTAATAAAGTGAAAATAGCAGGCTCAGGGTAGACAATTACCAACTCAGACTATTCTGTGAAAGCTAGATGACTCCTATGGCAGTCACTAAGGGAACTTTTATCTCTTGCAATTGCAGGGAGAATTGTACTGATTATAGCACAAGTTTAAGAGTAGTAGAGTTGCAAAGAAGATTGAATGTACAGCTTGGGAATGTCTCCTATATCTCTATCAGTTTCCTCTAAGAAAAGAATGGTCCTCCAAAACGTGGTGTGGGGAAATTGTTTATATGAACCTGAAGAACCTGAATTCCTACATTTCCCAGAAATTTCCTTCAAAAAGGGATCTCTCCTTTTAAAAGAGAGGAGTTCCTACTGGTTTCTGAAACCCATGCAATAACTTCAACTGAGCTAACTGCCCAGTAGGAACATAAGATACCCTGCCCTGCTTACTGTTTGAAGGTTAATAAGCAAAATAAGGTCTAGTATATCCCAAGTGAGGAAACAAAATGGGGCTCTGGGAGAAAATAGCTTACTTGGAAAATACATTGCATGAGGAATAAATATTGAAGATGGCCGAGCAGTACAAATCAGAAAAACAGCCCCACTACTATCAAGTAAACAGCCCCACTACTATCAAGTTGATGTCAAACCATAGCAACCAGTAGATCTGCTTCCATCTGGTTTCTAAGGCTATACATTTTGCAGAATTAGATTTTCACATTTTTCCCCCAAGAAAATCTCCGGTGAGTTCCACCTGCTTACCTTTTTTGTTTGAAAAACAACAACAATTTATTACCCTCGAGTCATTGCCGACTCATAATGAGGAATAGGGTAGAGCTGTTCCTGTGGGTTTCCAGGACTGTAACTATTTACAGGAGTAAGAAGGCCTGTCTTTGGAGGAGCACCTGGTAGTTTTGAACTGCTGACCTTGCAGTTAGCCACCCAATACATAACAACTATACCCAAGGCTCTTGGACCTTTTGGGGTAACAGCCCAGCTGCGGACCCAGGGTTGGTTTGTTGTGAAGTGCTGTGCAGTCAGTTCCAATTCATGGAGACTCTTTGTACAACAGGACTGAACACAGCTTCCTCCTTAGGGATCCCTACAGTTTTTGATTGTGATGAAATTATGCATCACTAAAGGCTCCAAGTCCATTTTAAATTTATTTTTCCTCCTTTTTATATTTTTAAGCCACTCATACCACTAAAGAGGTGTTAGGGTTAAGAAATCTTGAGTGAAAAAAAAAGAAATATACTATGCACACACACAGAGCCCATCTAAAGAAATGAAATCAACAACCTAACAACATAGTGTCTGTGGGGTACTGGCTTATGGTTGGGCTGCTGTCCTAGTTAAGGTTTATTGTGCCAACCTGGCCAATAAACACATGTGGGATTAATTGAAGGGCGGAGCAATAAACAGCTCAGTGAGCCTTGCCTTTCTTGTTCTCTGGTCTCTCTTGATCTCTGATGGTCAGACCAGTATGCGGCTGCATTAATCAGTTCTTTGCCTCAGCTGGCAAGGCTCACTTCCTGTGAGACATCCCTGAGGAGAAGCCACATGGACCTACCTTGATGTGACCCAGGGGGCTGGAGCAGCCACGTGGAGACCCAGCCAGTGCTGAGATGCTTACACACTCACTGATTTGCCTTTCCTCCTGCATTTGGCATCATTGCATGTGTCTTGCAAGTTTGAGGAGGACTTTGTAGATCGGTGTCGGACATGTGGGCTAATGTTGGGTTTATGGGCTTGGACTGGACTGGGTTGGGATGCTTTCTTAATGTACACTTTGCTTTTATATAAAACTCTCTCTTGCATACATATGAGCTTCTGTGGATTTGTTTCTCTAGTCTATACAGACTAACACAGCTGCTAACTGTAACGTCAGCAGTTCAGATCTACCAGCTGCCTCACAAAAGAAAGATGAGTTTTTAATTTCCATAAACAGTTACAGTCTTGCAGACCCACAAGGGCAGTTCTACCTTGTCATGCTGGTACCTGTTGGACCATTGGTGAGGATTTGGGTCTTCTTGACATTGAGTTGTAATACCCATTGAAGACCACAATCCTTGATCTTCATCAGCAAGTGCTTCAAGTCGTCCTCATGTTCAGCAAGCCAGGTTGTGTCATCTGCAAATCTCACGTTGTTAATAAACCTCCTTCCAATTCTTCACATAATCTAGCTTCTCTGATTATTTGCTCACTATACAAATTGAATAAGTATGGTGAGAAGCTAGAACCATGATGTGCACCTTTCTTGATTTTAGACCATACAAGATTCCCTTGTTCTGTTCGTACAACTGCCTCTTGATTCATGTACAAGTTATGAATGAGCACAATGAAGTGTTCTGAAATTCTCATTCCTCTCAAGGTTACCCACAGTTTGTTATGATCCACACACAGTCAAATTCCTTGGTATAGTCAACAAACAAAAGTAAACATTTTCCTAGTGTTCCCTGCTTTGAGCCAAAATTCATCTGACATTAGCTATGATATCTCCTGTTCTATGCCCTCTTCTGAATCCGGCCTGAACCTCTGTCAATGTAATGCTGCAAACATGGTTGAGTGATCCACCACAAAATTTTTCTTGCATGTGTTATAATTGATATTGTTCTATAGTTCGAGCATTCTGTTGGGTCACCTTTATTTGGAATGGGTACCAACATGGATCTCTTCCATTCATTTGGCCAAGTAGTTATCTTCCAAATTTCCTGGCATAGACTAATAAGTGCTTCCAGTGTTTCATTATGAGCTTGATAAAACATTTAAATAGGTATCCCATCAATTCCTGGAGCTCTGTTTTTGACTAACACTTTCAATGCAGCATGAAATTTGTCCTTCAGAACCATTGGTTCTTGCTCACGTGCTATCTCCTGAAACAATGGAATGTTGACTAGTTCTTTTTGGTACGGTGACCAAAAAGATTCTGTATTCTGTCTTCTTTTGGTGCTTCCTGCATAATTAAGTATTTTCCCCAAATCTTTCAATATTGCAGCTCATTGCTTGAATATTTTCTTAGTTCTTTCAGTTTCAGATATGTAGAGCATGCTCTTTCTTTCTGGTTTTCTAACTCTAGGTCTTTGCACATTTCATTATAATGTTTGGCTTTGTCTTCTGGACCTGCCCTTTGCAATTTTATTTTCAGTTCTTTGGCTTCATCATTTTTCCCCATTTGCTTTGGCCATTCTATGAGTAAGAGCAAGTTTCAGAGTCTCTTCTGTCATTAACTTGGAGTTTTTTCTTTCGTTCTGTCTTTTGAGTAATCTTTTGTTTCATGAATGGTGCTCTTGATATCTTCACACAGGTCTCTGTCATTACTGTCCAAAATCAAATCTGTTCTTTAGATGTTCTCAAAATTCAGATGGGATAGACTCAAGATCATATTTTGGCTCTCATAGATTTGTTTGAATTTTCTTCAGCTTTATCTTGAACTTACATATGAGCAATTGATGGTATGTCTTACAGGCAGCCCATAGCCTGATTTTAGCTGCTGATATTGACCTTCTCTATTGTGTCTTCCCACAGATGTAGTCAATTTGACTTTTGTGAATTCTGTCTGAAAATGTCCATGTATATAGTCACCTTTTGTATTGTTCATAAAAGGAACTTGCTATGAACAAGTTGTTGGATTTGCAAAATTCTTTCCCGAGATCTCCAGCTTCATTTCTCTCACCATCTTCCAACTACTGTTCCTTGCTTATTTTCTCCAACTTTTGCATTCCATTGCCAATAATTATCAATGCATCTTGCTTGCATGTTTGATCAATTTCTGATTGAAGTCCTTGGTAGATTCTTTAATTTCTTCATTACTAGCATTTGTGTTAGTGCATAAGTTTGAATAATAGTGGTATTGATTGAATTCCTTTGAAGGCAGAAAGATATAATCCTAGTACAGACAGCATAGTACTCCAACATTGATTTTGAAACATCTTTTTTGACAACACTATTCTTCTTGACTGTGTTATTCCTCACATAGTAAATCATATGATTTTCCGATTCAGCTCACTAATGTCTAGGATACCCATCATTATGAGTTCAATTTCAGTTTTGATCACTTCTAATTATCCTAGATTCATATTTTTCACATTCCAAATTCTGAGCATTAGCAGATTTTTGCAGGTGTTTCCCTTAGCTTGAGTCATGCCTCATCAGCAAATAAAGGTTCCAAAGGCTCTACTCCCACAGGCTTTTCCCCACTTATGTCACCATGGTCGACTTCACTCTGAGAAGTAAGCTCCTCCTCAGTCACATTTCGAGTACTCTCCAACTTCAGGGACACATCCTCTGGCACTATCTCATACAATGTTCTACTTCCACTCATTAGACCTTCAGTATCTGACAATGTTTCAAAGTGATGCATAAGGTTTTCAGTGACTACTTCCTCTGAAGTGGGCAGCCAAGTCCTTTTTTGCTCTTAGTCTGGAAGCGCTGCTTTAACCTGTTCAATTTGGATGAGTCTACTGGCATTTGAAATACTAGTGACATAGCTTCCAACATCATAGCAGCACATAAGCCACCACAGTACATCAAACTGACAGACAGGTGGTGAAAATAGGTATAGATAGATGACTCTAACTCAGTCATTTTTGTGATTCTGCTGGGCCTAAGAGTGACCATCTCAAAAGCAGGAATAGGAATCTCACGACCGTCAAGAAAGAATATTCACTAATAGAAAACATTTGAGACCTCTGTCTGAAGTGGTGGAGGCACCAAAGGCCACAGCACTGAGACCATGAGACAGAGAGGTGGGTGGACTTCCTGGCCTAAAGAGGCAGAGACCAAAGTTTATGTTGCTCAGAGGTGGAATAACAGAGAGATATGCCTTCCTGCATGGGTGAAATGAGCTGCTGTGGAGCAAGAAAATACTGGATCCTTCTCATTTTGTAATGTACAAGCTTTCCTAACACATGCCCATCATGTCGAGCATTGGTTGTGAGTGCTGTGTGGCCATTGCAACACGTTTTGAGTCTAGCAGAGACTCAGCATGCCTTGGGAGGAATGGTTGATGTCAGGATAGGGTAAGAAGGATGGAAGATGGAGGCCTGTCTGGTTTCTGCGGTGGCATTCCGACGGGGACTGGTGTGGAGTTGTAGTCTCCTTCCCTCTTGTGTAGTTTGAAGAGGTCAGACATGACATCCGCGTCAGTTTCTCAATTTTCCAGTGACCCTTCAGCTGGCTCCAAGCTAAATGACAAATTCTGCACAGCGTTATGTGAACAGAAGAGATGTGTAAAACCTCTAAGAACCATTCTTCAAGGGTCTTACTTTCTTGATTTCTTTATCTCTCCATCTGGATTGGAGAGTAACATGATGAGTAGAGACAGAGGGCCCATTTTGAGCCTTGAGTGAAAAGCACTTCTTAAGGACAGCTTACCAACAAGAGAGAAATACTTAGGTCTTCAATGGTCATGGAAGACCACCCTTCCATTTCCTAAGTTCACATGTGAAAAATGAACATTGTTTTCTCCTTTTTACTTTTTATTTTATTAAGTCTTAACTGTTATGGTATCATCTCCATGATTTTCTCAGAGTATTAGGGCATTGTAGTGATTTTGCAAAAGAGTTACCTCTATGGTTAGCAATAAAGTTTTCTCCAAAGAAATTCAGTCAAGAATTTGGAAGTAAATATATGGCAAATTCAGACAGCATGATTGAAGAGAGTTTTACAAGAGACTATTAAAAGGTTGTGGGTAAATTTTGTGAAAAATACTGGTCCAGTAGACTGAATCTAGTGATGGTGGAGAGCATTTACTCCACTAAGGCCTGTATGCTCAAATGAAGGGAAGCATTATTGAAACTTAGAAAGTTTATGGAGGTCTTTGATAAAGGAACCCATAAGATAGTATATCAGTCAGCCAATGAAATTATATTAACAGTACTTATTGATAATTTCAAAATGCTTATGTTGTGGGTTCAGATAAATGTCAGCTACTATAATGTCTTGATAATTTAGAAGACTCTTTATTCGGTTATAACCAGACTGCTAGAATCTAAAAACAATTATTTGATTGCAGTCCAAAGTGCACACTTCAGTCCATCTTTTAAAGCAAAAAAAACTCATTTATTCTTTGTCTAAGACTTAAGAAAGCATGAACAGAAGAAGAAAGCAAAATTAATGTTACTATTCTTTAGGGTTAGGCTGCATTACAAGGTAGAACATTAATTGTAACATTCTGATAACTTCAAGGAAAGCAAGCATGGAATGCAAAGTACACTCCTTATCATAAATGAAACAATACCAAAATTGACTATAACATCCTGGTTACAATAACTATACCATCAACATTACAACATCCCAAGGGAACAATATTGAATCAGAACAAATGATATAGTAAAGAATAATCAAAACTAATTGTAGTGTCCAGAACCTGGGAACATGGGAGTGCATTCTAAAATTTAATCACCAGTAGAGACTTTCCCATAAGGGGGGGAGAACAGACAGGTCAACTAGCAGTCAACTTTCTGAGATGGGAGGGAGCAATGGGCAAGTTACTTTCACAGCTTACAAAAATGGAGTTTCTTTTGCTAGTCTGCCTCACTTATATCAGATATAAAACAGTTAAGGGAGTATGATCTAGGAAATTTAAAGACTACTAAACCCTATGGGTCCTGATTTATCTTATTGGATCATTATAAATCAGTATCAACTCAACAGCCTAGAACAATAAGAACAACTTGAGAAAAATAATAATCATGCTAGCATTTCCTGAACACGAGCAATACAAAGTGTTAACAAAGAAAAGGGAATGATCTGGAGCCAGAAAAGGAAAGGGGGGAAACATAGTCAATATTTCTTAAGCTGAAAGAATTGAAGAAACTATTCAAGCTTCAAGTTGCAATATTGATGTAATCTAAGGGGAAAATATTGAATGTCAAAGGAAGAAGCACAAGAAGATGAAAGGGATACATAGTCATTTTACCAAAAACAATTTGTTAATGTTCAACCATTAATGTTCAACAATCAAGAACCAATGGGACTTAAAGAAGAAGTCCAAACTGAACTGAAGGCTTTGGTGAAAAACAAGTATACATGAATTCATAGGATACACATTCAGATGTTAGAATAAATGGAAACATTCACATGTCTATGCCAAGAAATTCACGAAATGCTAGGTTGCTAGACAACTAAAGGAAACCTATTTTTGTATCCATAAAAACCAGGTTCTGTGTCAATGGTTCAGTTGTTAGGGCCTGCTAATCCCCCATGGTGTGACCTAAAACAGTGTAATCAACTTCTTGATGAGACTTTTGGAAGCAATCAAAAAGTTGTAAGAAGATTAGGTTCAAACGTAATTGAATGGGATTTTCTCCTGGGGGTGTAGTCTACTCCAATATAAATAGACACTGGAAAGCTTCTTCCCTTTTTGTTGGTCTGTATCCTGCACCTGGCTCATTGATCTCCAGTTCTTGGGAACTGAGCTAATGGACTTCCATATGCCTACTGATTCTGGGAGCCATTTGAACTTGCCATTCAACCTGATTACCTTGGATTCATCCATCTCTGGGTCTACCAGCCATGATCTTTCTGTTTCCTGGTTCTTCAGCCCCAGCAGCTACATGAGTCAGAAAAAGTCTCCAGCTTGACATCTGACCCATGGGCTTGAATAGAAGTGGGTAAGCCCAGAACTGGGCTTTTCTTTATGCATTATGTATTATTATGTATTATGTATTATTATGCATTTCTTTATGTATGTGTATTCTTATATATAAATTTAATATATACATCACTGATTTTGCTTCTCTAGATAACTAAGCCCAATACAATGCCCATTAACAAAAGTGATCCAACAGAATACATAAATGATAGAATGATATTAATACCAAATACAAGTAAAAGTTTGCTGAAGTTAAAAATATTTGCAACACTATATTGATAGGAATCTTCCAGATATTCATGCCAGATTCAGAAAAGAACATTGAATATAGAGTATCAATGCCTATAACAAATAGATCTTGGCTGGAAGTAGAAATAAAAGAAGCATGTTTATTTTTGTTTCATTGACCATGCAAAGGTACTTGACAGTGTGGATCGTAACAAATTATGGATAACGTTTCAAAGAATGAGAATTTCAGAACAATAAATTGTATTAATTTGGAACCTATGTTGTTAGGTGCCATCAAGTCAGCTCTGACCCATAGTGACCCTATGTTCAACAGAATGAAGCCTTGCATAGTCCTGCACCGTCCTCACCATTGTTCCTATGCTGGAGCCCATTGGTGGAGCCATTGTATCCTTCTATTGTGTCAAGGGCCTTCATCTTTTTCACTCCCCCTCCAATTACCAAGCATGGTGTCCTTCTCCAGGGACTGCTCTCTCCTGACAATATGTCCAAAGTATGTAAGTCTTGTTTATATGCATAAATTCTTCAAAGAAGAATTGATGCCTTTGCATTATCGTGTTGGTGAAGACTGGTGACTATGCCACGGACTGCCTGCGAATAAAGAAATCCATACTGGGACTTTCAGTCAGAATACTCCTTAGAATTGAAGATGGCAAGACTTTGTGTCACATGCTGTATTAGTCTAGGTACTTTGGAGAAACAAATCCACAGCAACTCACGTATAAGAGAGAGTTTTATGCAAAGAAAATGTGCATCACGAAAACATCCCAACCCAGTGCTGCCCAAGCTCACAAGTCCAACATTAACCCATACCCAACACCAGTCCAAAAAGTCCTTCACCTCACAAAACAGAGGCAATAATGCCGACTGCAGGAGGAAAGCTGAGTCAGTGAACGTGTAAGCATCTCAGCACTGGCAGGGGTCTCCACATGGCTGCTCCAGCACCCAGGGCTGCATCGGGATAGATCCATGCGGCTTCTCCTTGGGGATGTCTTGTAGGAAATCCATCTTGCAAGCTGAAGCAGGGAACTGCTAAGGCAGCTGCACCCGATGCAACCATCACAAAACAAGAGACCCGAGAACTAGAAAGGCCGAGGCTCACCACCCATTTATCCCTCAGCCTTTCAACCAGCACCACATGTGATTATTGGCCAGGCTGGCACAATTAACTAACTCACATGCTGTGGACTAGTTATCAAGAGGGACTAGTCCTTAAACAATGACATCATGTTTGGTAGAGGGTCAATGAAAAAGTGGAAGACCCTCAAAAATACGAGTTGGCAATGGCTGCAACTCAATAATAACAACTGTGAGGAGAGTCTAGGAAAAGACAGCATTTTATTATGTTGTTTGTAGAGTCATTATAAGTCTGAAGGAACTTGTTGGCACCTGACAATTGCAAAAGCAACAATGTGCCATTTGTTGTATTTTCCTTGTGCTTTGTGGTTATGCACTCAAAGTTGGCTGTGAAAATGAAATTAAAGATGCTGCTTCAGGATACATATAAAGCTCCCTTCTTGCTATAAAAATTGAAAAGCTTAGAATTTGAACCAGCTAGGTCTTAGAGTCAGGAGCGTACACCACAGGCAAACTCTATGGCTTCACAGACTGAGTGTGAACTTGGCTCTGTCACTGATTAGTGGGGTGGTCTTGCACAAGACACTTAACCTTCCTGTGCCTCCACTTTCACATCTGTCAAATGAGCCCAGGCGATTGTAAGGATGGAGTTGATAAGTGTGGAGGTCTCACAACAGTGTCCGATATAACAAGTATTATAAAAATTATACCCCCATTAGTCTGTCCATCTGTCTTAACATGGTGGCTTACATTTTGCTATCATGACTGAAAGCTATTCCACCAATTCTTCAATTGCCAGCAAGGCTAACTAAGGTTATTTGGTTTCAGCAGAGCTACCAGACTCAGACCAGGTTATGAAGAAGGAATAAGGTTTCCACTTCTGAGTAATCCACCACTCAAAATCTAATAAATAGCTTCAGAACATTGTCAGATATATTTAAAACTTTAAAAACAAGAGCTGAACATTGTCATAAAGAGTGCTGGAAGGTGAGCCCCACAGATCAGAAGACATTCAAAAAGCCATTGAGGAAGAGCCTCCTTCTCAAAGTAGATTGAACCATAGTAATATGGATTGATAAAGGCCACATAAGAGAATTCTGGATGTATGTATGGATTGTGATAAGAGCTGTATGAGCCCCCAATAAAGTGATTTCAAGAAGAAAAAAAATAAACATAGGAAAGATTGGAGAAAAAAAAAGAGAGAGAAAGAATTTTACAAGACCCAAAACTTTTTCGTTACAAATTGGTTTCCTTTTTTGTTGCCATTGCTGTGTTCTCACTGATCATCTACCTTGATGTGGCTTGTATTTTGATGCATATTATTATCTCTACAGATCTATCTAGATAAGATAGACTGGATGAATAGTCTGGAGGAGAAAACAAAGGGACCAACGGTTCTATGGGGGACACAGAAGAGGGGGAGGAGGGGGTAAGGAGGTGCTGCTGACCAGCCCAGGGACAGGCGAGCAACAAGTGATCCAAAATCAGTGGCAAGGAGGGTGTGAGAGGCCTGGTAGGGATTCAGCAATGGCAATGTAACAAAAAGAAATCACTGAAAATCAAACTAAGGCTGAGCATGATAGTGGGACAAGAGGAAAGTAAAAGGAAATAGAGGAAAAAACTAGGTGACAAAGGGTATTTATAGAGGATCCTGCATTCAGACCAAGAGGCAGTTGTTCAACAGAGAAAGGAAATGTGTGTGTCAAGGTTCTAGCCTTTCACCATAATTATTCTATATGATGAGTAATAGTCTAAGACCTAGACTATATGAAGAAGAATTTTGTATTTGGGTTGGAGGAAGGCTTATCAGCCTCTTTGCATGTGACATACCATTGCTTTCTGAAGTCAATAATTTGAAGCACTTGTTGAAAAAGATCAAAGATTAAGATTAAGATCAAGATTAAGGACTGCAACCTTCAGTATGGATTGCAACTCAATGTAAAGAACACCCAAATCCTTAAGCCTAAACATAATAGATAACATTACCCTAAATGAAGACAGATTGAAGTTGTCAAGGATCTCATCTAGCTTGGATCCACAACCAATACTCACAAAAGCAGTAGTTCAGAGATGAAATGATGCATTGCATTGGGTAAATCTGCTGCATACGACTGCTTCAAAGTGTTTAAAACAAGGACGTTACATTAAGGACTTAGCTACATGTGGGCCCACCGTGGTATTTTCAACTGGTTCACATTACCTGTGAAAGTTGAGCATTGAATTAGGAAGACGGAAGAAGTGATGTATATGAATGATGGTGCTACTGAAGATTACTGAAAGTTACAACGGACTTTTAGAAAAATAGACAACTTTCTGTCTTAGAAGAAGTGCAGGCAGAATAGCTTTTAGGAGCAAGGATGATGAGACTCCATCTCACAGACTGTGGATCAGTCCTGGGTCCAGAATGCTCGATCAAGGAGCAGGACATCAAGAGAGAGGAAGACCCTTGACTAGAAGAATTGATTCAGAGGCTCCAACAACGGGCTCAAATATAGCAATAATTGTGAGAATGGCGCAGATCAGGGCAGTATTTTGTACTGTTGTACACAGGCTCACTGTGAGTTGAAATGAACTTGATGGCTCCTAACAACAAAAAAATGCAATAAAATTTCCTGATAGGATGAAGTAATGGAATAATGGAATTAGCTAAGAAAAGTCACCACTAGTTTCTTTTCTCCAACACCCTAGAGAACAATTAATGAAAAACAATGTTTTCCATTCATTGTCTCCTCTTCTCATTATTAGACCCTAAGGAAACATTTAATAGAACCTCTGCTGAAAAAAATCTATGTGGTCTCTTGAGAACCAAGGGGGAAGCTGCGAAAGAGGACCAAAAGAAGGCAGCAGATTGATGGCCCTGTCACACTTTACCCAGGTGAAGAATTACCAGTACAGTGAACCCTCGTTTATAACGGTTAATCAGTACTAGACCCTACCGTGATAAATGAAATTCCGCGAAGTAGGATTCCTTATTTGTAAATCAAATATTTTTGTAGTTAGAGCATAGAGGACATGAAAAAACACC
>NW_022103958.1:1696220-1700242 GCF_000313985.2 Echinops telfairi | reverse complement strand
TGTCTGCTTCTTTTCTTTGCTTTATACTTTACAATTTATGAATACATCACTGGGCAATATAACTGTATTCTCATAATACATAAGAGATTTTGAATTTTGGAGTCCTACTGAAGTGTAATGTTGAGCCGTGCTTCTTTGACTAAATATTATATTTGTAAGGTTCTTCATTGTAATTCTGCCCTCCTAATTTGCTCATTTTTTAATAGCAGTATGGTTTATGACTCAGACCATGTTTTATAGATCCAGTTCACATGGATTGATCTTTGGGCTGTTTACAATTTGAGTTAATACAAACAATGCTGCTATGAGCAGTTTCATATATGTTTCCAATGCTTATCAATTTCTTTAAGGTATAGATCCAGAAGTTGAATTACTGAACCATACTGAATTACTATGTTGTCATATGTATGTTTGACTTCATTGTGTTTAAAAGTGGTTGTCTTAGGTTGAGATCCCTTAGAAATGAACTGTGAGATTAACACTTGCCTGAAAGAAATTAAGTGGGAAATTTTCTCAGGTTGAACACTTGTTAAGAGGTGGAAGAAATAGATTTGGGCAAAAGGAACAGTGAATTATGATGCAGCCAAAAAAAAAAAAAAGCCTTAGAGGTTCCCTTGGGAACTGTGAAAAGAAGATGACCTCAAGTTATCCCACCTTTGGAGGGTCATGACCTTTAGTGAGGTACCTAAAGGGAATTCCTGGGAAGGCACTCAGTAGAGTCATCAGTCTCAAATGCTCTGTCCACATGTGGGAGAATGAGTGCTTTAGTCCTGAGGATAGAGTCTGGCTTGTACATCACAGCATCCACTACAGTCCCCCTGTACCATCTCAGATTTACTGGATTGTGTAACATTTGGTAATAATTCCTTCAGGTTCCAGTTGAATCCCTTCTTACAAGAGAAAGGTGAATGGATTAACCTATAGCCCTGCAATTGAACCAGGTCTTTAGTTTGTGGTTACTATTCATTAGTCTTTTATTTGCTGTGTTTTAAAATATGTGTATTTTTTTCTTCTTCATTGCTGTTGACTACCTGAGCTTCATTTCAGTGTTCTGTGGTGTTTTTTCGTTATTTATTTTCTTCCTCCGTGTAGCTGAATTCTGAAGATTTCATTCTCATTATGATCCTCCGTATGGGGACTCGACCCAGGTTCAATTTACAGAGGACCCAAGTGCTTATTTAATGACTTGTCTTTTTCTGTTGTGTAGTCGCTCTTATATTGAGATGTGAATATTCTTATATATTCTGAATATGGACAGTTGTGCTAAAATAGGTTAAAATATCTTTTTCCACTTTGCCTTTGTGTCTTATAGAAGTAACATGGTCATTTTAGCTTTCTTTGGAAGAAAAATTCTTATTTTAATTAGATTAAATTAATTATTTTTCTTTATAATTAGTGCTTATAGTTTCTTATATACCAAATTGTACATAGTCTAATGATGGAAAGGTAGTCTCCTACTTTATCTTCTATAATCTTCAAATTTAAGAATCCAATATTCATGGAGTTGATTTTTATGTAAATAAGATTGAGACTCAATTTGTCTTTTTTTATTCTTTCAGATGCTAAATTGACGTTCTGTAATCTGGTTTCCAACTCCTTAAGGCTTGCATATTTTCACTGTCAGTACATAAAATTTTACATTATCATTCTGAATGACTGAAGACTGTTTTGACATTTTTGTGGTACATATGTGTTTCTATAAAGCTACCACCAACATATTTGTCATGACTTGTAAGTATTGCTTTTATCTTCTTTCCATGTGAATGTTACTGTAGAGTTCAACATCTGAGTTTTTCTTCTTACAGGTAACTTCTTTTTGCCACTCTGGATGTTCAGAGTTCTTTCTCAATCTTTGAATTCCAGTAAATTGACCAGGAGATGACTTAGTGTTGATCACTATATACTGATATCCTCCCCCCCCCACCCTGAAGAAAGAGATATACGTTCAATCTGTAAGTCTAAGTCCTTAACTATTTTAGGAACATATTATTGAATTTTTAAAAACTTTTTCCCTATTACATTACTCTGATTTACTTCCTTGAGATAGCAAATATGGTTATAATATATTTATTTTGTGTTCTATATGTATGCTTTTCTCTCTAATTAGAAGTTTATTTCTTCCAATTTTTTAAATTTTTCCCAAGCTTGTTTTCCATGTCATTTGTTGTGTTTTTAAGAGTCTATTTTTGTCCTTCTTGCTCTCTGTTACATGCACTTCATTTCTGTCTTCTGTGGTGGTGCTTTTTCTCCCCTCCTGTGTAGTTGAGTTCTGCAGATTCAGTTTTCATTTACTTCATTTACTTCTGTCAATTCTCCTATCTCTCTTAAGTCCAAAACACTTTCCATGAAGCTAGTATAACTCTGATACCTAAATCAGGCAAAGTCCCCAGAAGAATTGAGAACTGCTGACCAATCTCCCTAATGAATATCGATGCAAAAATCCTTAACAAAATACTGGCCAGTAGAATACAAAAGCATATCAAAAAATAATTTACCATGACCAAGTGGGATTCATACCAGGGATGCAGGGATGGTTCAACATATGAAAAACCATTAGTATTATTAGCCACATTGATAGGAAAAATTATAAGAACCATATGATAATATCAATAGATGTGGAAAAAGCATTCGACAACATCCAACACCCATTCCTGTTTAAGACACTCAAGAAGATAGCAATAGAAGGATAATTCCTCAATACTATACAAGCTGTATATGAAAAACCAACAGCCAACATGGTAATCAATGGAGAAAATATGAAAACAACTCCATTAAAAAAAAAGGACCAGACAAGGATGTCCCTTGTCCCCACTCCTCTTTAACATCATACTGCAGGTCCTAGTTAACAATATATGACTATGAAGTGACATCAAAGGTATTCATCTGGGGAAGGAAGAGGCAAAATTATCATTATTCACAGACAATATGGAGGAAACCATGCTATATGAAGTAAGTCAAGCAGAAAAGGACAAGTACAACATGATTCCACTTAAAAAAAAACCCAAAACAGAAAACAGGGCATAGGGGAAAAACTACTATGTAATACATCCCTGGGGTGAGGTCCAGCAACTAAGGTAGGGGCCAAACCCAATCCACTGATACATATGGCAGCCAACTCAATAAGAGGGGGAAAGAAAGAGGAAAAATGAGACATGGGTGTGTGGGGGGGAGCAGGGTATTAACCCACCCAAGAGGAGGGTATTGTTTATATCTCCACAGGGGAGAGAGAGAGAGAGAGAGAGAGAAGACTTCAACCCAATGCACTAAGACATGAATATAACATACCAGCATGTACCAGGGAACCAATAGAGAGGTCTGTCGGGCCGGCCCCAATCTCAACTATGTACCCTCCCCTCCCCCCAGCGCCCCTCAGAAGAATGAACTTCAGAGTACAGCACTGGGACTACAGGTTGGGGAGAGAGGTGTGTTGGATTAGAGCACATGGGAGAAACGCCAAGGAATGGAGAGGGAGGAGAGGACATCCTGGCCCACCAAGCCTCAAGGATAATGTTCCTGCTCAGATCAGACAACACACAGGAGGACTGTAGGGCTGGGCCCACTGCGAGATAAGGCATCCCTCACTGAACCAAGGAGCTGCATGGGACAGCACTGGAGACACAGGGTGGAAATAGCACATGGTCTGGCCCCATCACACTGGGACAGGCACTGAGGGGATGCAGCAGAGCAGCAGGAGAAGCAAAGTGATGAAACCCCGGGAGAATACCAAATATAGACTTGGGAGAGAGTATGGGACCCCATCAGGTTCAACTGGAAAACACTCATAAAGACCAGCAAACAGACCTTGAACTATTTATAGGCTTTTCCATTTTTTTCAGTGGCTTTCTTTTTGTTGTTAGTTTTTATTTTTTGCTGTTGTTTTGTTGCTTTTGACTTCCTTTGTTGTTTTATTTGGTTTTGCCTGGTTTTTGCACATATTAATGGACCTGTGTGTCTATCTAGTTAAGATAGGTGGGATAAATAATTCGGAGATGTAAAGAACGGGACCAATGGTTCCAGGGACA
>NW_022103958.1:1679879-1695438 GCF_000313985.2 Echinops telfairi | reverse complement strand
TGGGGTATGGCATGGAGTGGAGACCCAATGCCCATCTGTAGACAATTGGACATCCCCTCACAGAGGGGTCACAGGGACTAGATGAGCCAGTCAGGGGGCAATATAGCACTGATGAAACACAAAATTTTTCCTCTAGTTCTTTGGTGCTTCTTTCACCCCACTATCATGACCTCAATTCTACCTTACAAAACGGATTAAACCAGAGCATGAACACTGCTACAAATAAGAGCCTGCAACACTGGGAATCTGGGATAGATAACCTAACCACCCAGGGCCAACAAGGAGAGTAGAGATACCAGGAGGATTAGGGGTGGGTGGGGAAAGAATTGATCACAAGGATCAAACTATAACCCCCTCCCAGGGTGATGAATAATGGAAAACTGGGTGAGGGGTGACAGAGGACGATGTAAAATATGGGAATAATAATCTATTATTTATCAATGGTTCATGAGGGAGGGAGGGCATGGAAGGGAAGGGGAAGAAATAGGGAGCTTATATCAGGGCCTCAAGTGGGAAGAGAATGCTTTGAAAATGATGATGGCGGCATATATGCAAACATGCTTGACACACTGGATGGATGTATGGGTTACGTTAAGAGATGTAAGAACCCCCAATGAGAGTATTTTTGAAAAATCATGATAGACACTGAATATGTCTCATATGGTCCTTTCCATTTTGTATTGCTAACTTAAAAGTTTTGTTTCTCAAGACACAAAAAGGTCTTACTTTTTCAACAGGAACCAAGAAAATCAGAGTGCTGGCCAAAATTTATCCTCTTGGGCTTTTCAGAATACCAGGACTTACAGCTGCTCCTCTTCCTGGTTTCGCTCAGCATACGCACAGTCACTCTGGGTAGCCCGGGTATGATCATGGTCATCAGGATCAGTCTGAAATTTCTCTCCCCTATGTAGTTTTTCCTCAGCCATTTGTCCTTTGTGAACTTCTGTGAGTATTCAATAGCTACACCCAAACTATTAGAAAACTTGGCTGTGGAAGACAGAACCATCTCTTTTACAGGAGGTGTTATGCAATTCTTTCTGCTTGCATATTTGTGGTGAGAGAAACATTCATGTTGGCAGTGATGGCCTACGATTGGTTTGTGGCTGTTTGTAACCACTTGATGTATACAGTATTAATGCACCCTAAACTTTGTGACTTGCTGGTGGCTGCCTCATACTCTTGGAGTATAATCTGTTCCTTGATACTTACCTGCTTTCTCTTGACATTATCCTTTTGTGAGACTAACTTCGTAAAGAACTTTGTCTGTGAGCATGCTGCCATTATGTCTGTGTCCTGCTCTGACACTTACGTTAATCAAAAGATCGTTGGAGTCTTTGTCATATTTAATGAAATTATCAGCCTCCTAATAATTCTCACTTCATATGCTTTCATTTTCATCACTGTCATGAAGATGCCTTTCCCCTGGGGACACCATAAAGTATTCTCCACTTGTGCCTCCCACCTGCCACCACCATTTTCCATGGAACCATCCTTTATCTTTAATGTGTGTCCAATCCCAAGGCTCATGGCTTATGATCAAGGTGGCCTCGGGGTTTTACACAGTGCTCATCCCGATGCTGAACCCCTGATCTACAGCCTCAGGAACAAAATGTGAAGAATCAGGCAGAAAGTTAATTAATACCAATTTATTGTGTTCCAAAATCTAAATCCATTTATACATTTACATGTATATAAATGCATTATATATAATATATACTTAATAAGAGCAGTGAGAATTAAGCACTAACAAATCAGTACCTGAATCTATGATAACCTTCTAGTTCAACTTTAATATTTAGTAAAATGACGTTAACACTAGAAATATCATAATAAAGTACAATTCATACCAATTAAATGCTTTTATCCATAAATCGAGGAGCTTTGGGGGCACAGTGGTTATGTGTTGGGATGTGATCTGCAAGGTCAGCAGTTGAGATCACCAGCAACTCCTCAGAGATAGATGGGACTTTCTACCCTTGTAAACGGTTACAGTCTCAAAAACTCACAGGGGCAGTAATACCCTGTCCTATAGAGTCACTATGAGTTGGCATCAACTTAATGACAGTAAGTCGTTGTGGCAGTGGCTTTCATAAATTATCATACAATGTTTATTTCTTAGTATACATGACCATATACTTCTCCAAGCCAACTTTCAGTACTCTTTGAGTCACACGATATAATGAATATTTTTTAGATAATGTGAAAGTTACAACTCATAATGAGTAAGTTTTCTTTTATGTTATAAAATAATATTGTAAGAACTGGTAGGAATACAAATCTAACTATATACAAATGTTAGTGTAGTTTCAGATGGACCGTCCTGTCATTGGAAAACTTTCTGGGTGGCAATAGTAAATCTCACTGCCTAAAATGATCTGAACCTGGTGCAGTTGATATATTTGGTAATATAAATTGCATTTATTTTATTTCTTTGGTTATGCATGCATACTTGAAAGCAACCCCCACTTCTCTGTTGGCAAAACCACAAATCAGATTTGAACTTAAATCCAGGTTCACAGCTTATGAAATCAATCACAGAAAGCCAGGAGCAAAGCACACATTGGAGTTTCAAAATGATTTAGCTCCTTTCATTGATCAAAGCCTGTTTGCAACCCCAAACAACATTTGGAAGCCTGGAATTTAAAATTGCAGCAATTTATAAAGTAGACCTTATTGTTCAACTGCTATTGAACCCAAATGAATTTATGCTGCATTTTTCATTTACATTTATTGCCCTATAGACTAAGCTGAGAAAACTGAAAACTGAAAGAAACAATCGCTTTGGTTCTTCTCAGTGGTGAGTTTTATTTTTTACTTATTTATTGTTTCAGTGGTGAGTTTTAAAGTGGTCTTTTTAAAAGGGTTTCAAAGTCCCTTTTGAGTGATTTAACTGATGGTTTAACCTCAGTAGAAATGCCAGGGTAAGTGTGCTAATGTTATCCACATAAACTCTCATGCCTTAATTATTTAAAATTAGTGGGAAATAATTTTGTTGTCTACCCACTCTTAAAATTAAATTATGCATGTACAGTCTCTACACATTTGTCCATTACAACTTATATATTGCTCCGGTGCTGACTAGGTTTCAGTGAACCTTGCAGACTCAAACAGACTAAGAAGAAAGATCTGAGGAAACTCTTTCTGAAACTCAGCCAATGAAGTCCCTGTACATCACAATAGAGCATTGTCTGATCTGCATGTGATTATGGGCATGGTGCCCAACCAGCCAGTATTTCATAGTCAAACAGGTTACTGCAGATCAAGGGAGACATGTTTATAACAATTGTAAACATGAACCCGATTTAGCTGTTTATATGTGGGCCACTCACTTGGCTAAATCTATCAATATTAGGCACATTAAGAATCTTAAATACTTTTGATAATTTTAGTACTTAAATGTCACTGCATATTTTTGTGCCTTAAAATACTCTGGCCAAGGAAACAAAGTGGTTACTGAGTCACTATTTGACACCATTTTATTTCTTCCTTGATTTTTATTTGAGGATAAATTTAGGAATTACTTAGATTGATTTAATCTGTCATCACTGTGACCTTAATCGTTGTACTGAAAAATATAGCTATAATTGCAGTCAGGACACCTAACAACTAGGGAACCTCAATGCAATCACAAAAAATGGAATCAAATGACAATATAATTTTCCATGAACTTTTTGAAGGCCCTTAGTATCTCCACAGTCCTGGCCCCTCAAAAAAAGCATATTCAGAGTATAATATGACTGGGTAGAATGTAAAACTATTTAAAGTGTAATGCAAATTGTTATTTCTACACTAATGGGTGGACAAAACTATAAAAGACAAATAAAAATGAAAAAAAAATTCAGGTTTTTTTTTTTTAGAAATGACCAGTTTTCTTTTGAAGATTTTCCAAAGTGGCCTCTCTACAAAGATAAACAAGTTTTTAAGATGCAAAAATAATTAATTATTTAGAAGAAATTGCACCCTAAATTATGGAAGAGATAATTTATTCCAATTATTGTCTTATAGCTCATAACAATAAACCCAATCATGATTCTCTGGGGTCCAAATCCCTAAGGTCTAGAGGTAAAAAAAACAACATGGTCCTGGAATTTAACTCTCAGATCTATGGCTTGTGAAAGAAGATCTCTACACTAATTTCAAATTGTATTTTCAATTGGAAAAATAATTATCGGATTGTTTTACTGAGTTCCATCTTGTAAGACTATTCTTCAAACTGTAAATGAATGAAAAACATGTAGGAAAATTTCAATTTTGAGCAAGAATGAATATGGAGGTTGTTCATTATACAAAGAAAGCCTTTATTTAAAAGTACATCAAGAAAATTCTGTCTTTTGGTGAGTTGATACCATGTTGAATTATTGTTTCTTTCTTGGGTGAAGAATACTAAAATGTAGCAAATATGTTATAGAGAAACTTCATGGACTGAGTTAGAGTGATATTAATTTAGTTCGGTGGATGACATGTATTCCAGGTGCAGAATTCTGCTGAAATCACCCTTAGGACTATTATGCTGAATTTGAAACTTTGTCTTTCATTTCCACTACATATATAGTAGTGTTTATAGAGACATAGTAAATGAAATGCTTGTGTTTAAGAAGTGAGAGGACATTATGGTGTAAACTAAAATAAGCGATATGCACAGATACCTATGCATGCATAAAAAACACAAAATAGGCAAGGCTTTGTATAGAGATTGGAGATTTGGTGTAAAGAAATAGAGCAACAGGGAAAAAAGTAATTTGCATGAATCAGCACACTGTTCTTGACAAAGTTAATGAGGGGAACTCATCATTGAAAGATACAAAAGCATAAATATTAAAGAACGGATTGAGCAAGTTCAGAGGAAAAGACAAACAAATGAGAAGGCTTTAATAATTTGTTTTGACAAATAAAACTTTTAGGATTGCATATTTGTATGAGTGGATAGCAGCCTTTTGTTATCTATTTCCTGTAAATATTACAGCTACTACAGAAAATAGGCCAGCATTTTATTCATCCATCCATCCAACCATTGCCATCTATAGATCCAATCAGTCCCATCCCTGAAAAGCAATAAAACTGTTGAGAATAGAGTTTCTAATAAAACAGTTCTCTAAACTGTATTTTTAAAATTTTATTTTTAATACCATGAACAAGGTATCAATTCAACTACAATAAAAGTTCCAGATTCTTAAATTAATTAAAAATAAAACAATGATTATTTTCATAAAACTATCCACAAAGCACTATTGCAACACTTTGAATCTTGTATGCATTTTTATATAACTGGTAAACTTATAAATATACAGTGTAGGCCTTGTCTTCCAAATGTTGGTGAAATTAATGACAAAGTAGCAGATTTATTTGAATTGCTTCTTAACCTTTCCAGACGCCTTAGACACATTTATTCAAATTAAAATACGTGTTAAGTATAGTTTGTTTACTCTTCCGAGCTTGACATAAAAATAATATTAAAAGTTTAACAAGTTGCCAAAAGTCATAGACGATTGAAAAGGGGACTGGTGATTGTTAATAGTGACAGAATTGAAGTTATACTGAAGACATTCCAGGAAGGCAAATAGACCTGAATAAAAGCAAGCAGATCATGGTGCCATACAATTAAAATGAGCAGTCTAGTAGACAATACTGGTAATACCGAAGAGCCAGTAGCATGTGGAATGTAACAATGAGGTCACCCTTCTCAACATTGTTTATTAAATACAGGGTTTTTGGATCACCAGTAAACCATGGACAAACTTAGCAGTTTAGATAAATGACTGCAAGTGCTCAGTTTATTGGGCATAATTAGATGTATAACACAGAAAAGAAGCTTATTGAGTGTGGTCCATCTTGTCTTGGCAAAATTTCTCTAGGGAGCTTACGCTTAATTCTTAGTGTCAATATCATACCTGAAGGGTTAATACTTTATTCAGACTATTGAGCAGACCCTCTGAAATATTTAACAACCAGTATGTGGACTTCCATGGAGAAAAAACACACTAAGGATGTTTACTAAGGAACCCTAGCGGTATGGTGGATTATGTGTTAGGCTGCTAATCACAGGTCAGCAGTTCAAAACTAACATCTGCTCTGTGGAAGAAAGATGAGACTTTCTAGTCCAGTAAAAAACTATGGTCTTTGAAGCACAGAAGGGCAGTTCTACTCTGTCCTGTAGGATTACTATGAGTCTGAGCTGAATCAATGGCAGTGAATTTTTTAAAACATTTTTTTTAAATTGCTTCCCCAAATAGAAGAGCAAAAGGCCTAGTAAATTATAATCAGATATTTGATGTTGTATATGATAGAAGAGGAACTATCCTTAAATCCTGTAATTCCCACCTCTCAGAGATAGATGCATCAGGATTTGGAATGTAACAGTAATGACAAAGATGGTTTATGAAACAACTACTTAAAAGAAATACTCAAATATATAATGGACTAATGTGATTATTCTATGACAGGTTGTGAGAAGGGATCCTTAATTGTGAGGACAGGTGCTTTAATATAAGGAAGGGGCAGTAGACATACACACATGCACACACACACACACACACACACACACACACACACACACACACACACACACTCTTGCTCTTGGCATGGATGAATTAACCTGGATGTAGAATCATTAACCAAGGTCCCTTGGTGACTGTGGAGCAAGTTTGCTTTAACAGCCCAAAGGCTTCTTACTATAATCCAAGTTTGAGAACCTTTACTGACTGAGTGCTTCGATAACTTTGTCATGAAGTAAAAGCAGATTGCATCTACAAATTCTTAATCTGAGGTGATATGATCCAATGAATGCAATCTGAAAACTTAAATTTAAAGACTGGCCTTTTTTCTTTTTTGTCAACATATGAGACAATATAATAGATGCCTCAAAAACTGTCAATCCAATCTTCTATGTAATAGAAAGAATAATCTTATAGCTGAGGGGATTAGTGCCCATGGATTCGAAAGCAGGCTCTTGGTTATTATACAAATCTAAACCCACTGCCATCGAAATGATTCATAGAAATGCCCCTGTGGATTTCCCATCTGTCACTCTTTAGGGAAGGAAAAGACCCCACTTTCTCCTATAGGACAACAGAGGGTTTCAAACTGCTGATCTTGCAGTTAGCATCCCAATGTGCAATACCTGCTCAAGCAGGGTTCCTCGTTATTTGAAAGGCTAAAAATGTACAATTCAGGATGGGTTCAAAGTGATAGTAATTTATCTTCCATATCTACAAATCAGTTTCTAGTGTTTTTCTTTAGTTTCAGTCATGTAGAATTTCTAATATTTAACCTTCATGGTTTTGTTCCAAAACCATGTTCACATTTCTTAATAATACATATTCTTTTACCAGATCAGAAAAGGATATATATATATATAAAATCAGTGATTAATTACTGGTAGCAGATAGTTTTATTACTTTTTCTTTTTGGAAACATACATTTTTTGTGCTTCATCATGATAAACAAAGGGATTTCTTTTCTCTTTCTTTTCAGTGTGATATATGCTACAAACAGACTACACAACCAGAGGAAGACAATCAAAGTGAATCTTTTAGGAAAATCTCCAAAACATTTTTGCAGAATATAGTTAACTTTAAAAGAGTGAGCATTTTGAGCCATTGAACTTGGGATAAAATGGAGTGAATAAAGTTAATAGTGGATCATTTTGACCAGACTACTGAAAATCTTTTTTGAAGTAGCTGTTTTAGGACTCCTTGAACACTTGTGAAATGTTCACTATGCCATTGCACACTTCCTTTTACTAAAGGCAATAGAGTATGGAGAGAGATTTTTTTTTTCAAGGAGAGATGTTTTTTCATTGAAAATATTTAATATTTACTTATATTACATTCTTGTCTCATTAAAAATGTCTCAAAGCCATTTTGTTTGGATTGAATGTTTATTGTGACCTTCTAAAATGTTTTACTGATTTTGCATTGTGTTTACTCTCTTATATAATTGCATTTTACTATGAAATATAATTTTTCCTACATATCATGTCCATTTATAGATCATTCGTCTCAAATAATGATATCAACAAATGCTTTTTCCCCCCAGTGAAGGCACTAAAGAATTGAA
Organism: Echinops telfairi; assembly: GCF_000313985.2. Classification (NCBI taxonomy): domain Eukaryota; kingdom Metazoa; phylum Chordata; class Mammalia; order Afrosoricida; family Tenrecidae; genus Echinops; species Echinops telfairi. Next base: position 1,687,383 of record NW_022103958.1, on the reverse strand, counting down.
AAAGATAGCTAATTGTCCATCAAGTTAATAACAGCAAAACCAGCAGGGCTAAAAATCCAAAGTGGACAGGAAAGGACAGTCCTGGTCTCCATCGGTTTACATCTGTTCTCTCCAGCGTTCTTCCTATGCCTCACTTCCCAACCTCACCCCACAGAATCACTTTTCTGGGCTTTGTTTGTTTGTTTGTTTCCACAAGAGCCATGGTACTGGCGAGGGGAAACCAAAGCTCTGTGTCTACATTCATCCTTTTGGGTTTCTCAGATTACCCCCATCTCCAGGTACCCCTCGTCCTGGCATTCTTGATCATCTACACAATCACTCTGGTGGGGAACCTAGGCATAATTGTGGTTGTAAGGATCAATCCCAAGCTCCATACGCCCATGTACTTTTTCCTCACCCACCTATCATTTTTAGATATCTGTTATTCCAGTGTATTTACACCCAAACTGCTAGAAACTTTGGTTGTTGAAGTCAGGAGTATCTCTTTCAAAGGTTGCATGGTGCAGTTTTTCTTTATCTGTGCATTTGTGATTACAGAAATGTTCATGTTAGCGGTGATGGCCTATGACCGGTTTGTGGCAGTGTGCAATCCTTTGCTCTACACAGTCGCTATGTCTCGTAAGCTCTGTGCCCTCCTGGTAGCTGGGACCTACACATGGGGTGGAATCTGTTCCATGACGCTTACATATTCGCTTGTGGAACTGTCCTTCTGTGGCTCAAACATCATAAACCACTTTGGCTGTGAGTATTCGGCCATCCTCTCTCTCTCCTGTTCTGATATTTCCTTCAGCCAGACAGCATGTCTAATCATTTCTACATTCAATGAGACTAGCAGCCTCCTGATTATACTTACTTCCTACATCTTCATTGTGGTCACCATTATCAGGATGCCTTCCTCTGGGGGACTCCATAAAGCTTTCTCCACCTGTGCCTCCCACCTGACTGCCATCACCATCTTCCATGGGACGATCCTTCTGCTCTACTGTGTGCCCAACTCCAAAAACTCATGGCTCCTGATCAAAGTGGCCACTGTGTTTTTTACAGTTATGATTCCCATGCTGAACCCCTTAATCTACAGTCTTAGGAATAAAGATGTGAAAGAAACAGTTAGGAAGTTAATCATCGCCAAACTGATTACTCATTCTGCATAATTAGACACACCACATATTGATATCTATATCTATAAAGATAGATAGAGATAGAGATAGCTGAGTCATATCATTTAATCTTATGTCTCAAATAGTTCCAAAAATTGTATTCAATTTTCTTTTAAATAAATTTTGCTCTAAATCAATCCAGTATCACATAGCCCATGGTTTACAATCTTCAGCATGCTGTGCAAGTTTTTCTGGGTTAATTTTGAAATAATTTTGAAATGATACCTTTGTTTTCTTGTGGTATCCAAAGAAGTATATTTGTTATCCCCCCACTGGACACTACAGCACCTGGGTGAACAGGTCTGCAACTATGAATTTATGACATGCACTAGGGTTGAAGTCATTCCTAAGAAAAGACCAGGTTTATAAAAATGTTGAAAACTTTGATAAGCACAAGTTTTAATGGATCTATATCTCTGCTTCTCAGAGCCAATTCATTTGACCCAGTCATACAAACGTAGGAATAACATAGAGCGAGCCCTGCTGGTGTAACGGTTATGAGCTGGGCTGCTGATTGAAAGGTTAACCCTGAGACACAACCAGCCACTCCACAGAGGAAAGACTGGGCGTTCTGATCCAATAAAGAAGGCCAGTCTCAGAAACTACAGGAGCAGCTCTACCCTATCGTATAGGTTCATTATGAGTTGTCATCTACTCTATGGTAGTAGGTTTATGGTTTTGAAAAAATTTTTTGTTGTTGTTAAAATTGGTGTGTCTGCTCCCCATTTTCCCCCTCCTTCCCTGTTCCCCTTTCCCTCATGAACCCTTGACAATTTATAAATTATTATTCTGTCATATCTTGCACTGTCTGACATCTCCCTTCACCCACTTTTCTGTTGTCCGTCCCCCAGGGAGGAGGTTATATGCAGATCCTTGTAAAATGGTGAGCTGCTGCCAGGGGTTTAAGTGGAGAGCAAATGTTTTGAGAATGATGAGGACAATGAATGTACAAATGTGCTTTACACAATTGATGCATGTATGGATTGCGATGAGTTGTATGAGCCCCTCATAAAATGATTAAAATTTTTGGTGTGTCTGGGCTTGTGACATTCTTTAATCAGTATCCCTCTCCTATTCCCAGCCTAGTCAGAATCTGAGACTTTTAGGGATTGAACAGGGCATCATCAGCTCAACAACCACTGCTGGGCACTTGGCTGTGGTTCAGAGTCTGGAAGTAGCTGTGGTTTGAAGATGGCAGCCTAGCTCTACAAGCCCAGTTCCAGCTTCTGTGGTGCTTACAACTCAGCACCACTCTGCCTTTTGGTGCCTTCCAAGCAAGCCCTTCCTCCCTGCCCCAAAGATATACAACAGGGCTTCAAAGAGTGCACAGAATTGTTCTGTCATCTTTTCATGTCATTTTCCCAGAAATATTTTGCATCCACCCCATATGCCCCGGGAGAAAGACAGACCTTTCTATATGGTAGAGTGTTACAGTCGCAGAAAATAACAGGGACAATTGTACCCTGTCCTGTAGGGTCACTGTAGGTCGACATTGACTTAGTGACAGTGATAGTTTACATATATCCATTTGGACATTACCAGATCAGACATTATGTGCTGAGTAATTGCATTATATTCTGGATAATGAGGTTGAAGATAATAGTTTTAATAATCTTCTTAGAAGCGGATCATGTATGGAAGATCACACTTAAATACACTTAGGCTGGGTGAGACCTCCACTTATTGTTCCTAATTCTTCCTGTAATTCAAATGACATCTTTACTCTTTCTTTTTCTCTTTCTTTGGGTACCCACAAAGAACTCAATAGTGCAATAGACATTTTGAAAAAAATCGAAGAGTAGCAAAATGTGGATCTTGAGCATAAAATCTCTAAACCCTCAAAGAAGAGGCTGACAGGAACATGCACATTTGAGAATTACAGGATACAACGTATGATCATTGTAATGTGTAGGCGTTTCTATTTGCATGTGGACGAAGCAAAAATTCTATTCATAGCAGATGGAAAAATAAAGCACTACAAGACAGAGAACCAATGGGAAAATAAGCCCTATCAAGTGGCCACGCACTGTCTAGTGGAGCTGGATCAAGTAAACATGCTGGCACAGTGGGCTAAGTATTGGGTTGCTCACCACATGTCTTTCTCTGGGAGAAAGAGGCTCCCGCAAAGATTCATCACTTTATAAACTCCATGGAGCAGTCCTCCTCGGTCCTAGACAGCTATTTGAGTTGAAGTGGCTTGATGACAGTGAGCATTTGGTTTTATTTAGCCAACAATACTTGCCATAATTAAGCCAAATAACCTCGGACAATTTGGCAAGTTCTGCAGAGAAACATAGATTTCATGCTATCGCTAATTAAAAAAAGAAAAAAAGAAAGAAAATTGACTGTTAGAAAAAAAGAGTAGAAAATTACTCAGCCAGGGTTGCACAGAATACTTTGAAGATGAAGATTTTGACTTAATCCTGTGACTATAATCTAGTTGAGTAATGCTAAATTCTTAAGCAATATGACAGCGGAGAATCTACTGAGATATTGTCTTACAGAAATCACACAGAGATGATGACCTGGAGCAGCTATAAACTGATAAATCATAGAGGTTAATTGAGGAAATTTAATTATGTTTGGGGGACTAAAAGTACTCCACTGACATCTATTGATATTTATACTGTCCAGGATCATGTGTTTTCCATATTGAATTCCCAAGATGTGCAAAATGCCCATTGCCATCAAGATGAAATCTGATTTTCAAAATCCGTGTAAGGTTTTTGATATCATTTGTCTTAACTATATTTTTAAATTATAATAATGATAATATTTATTAAGTTCCAGAATCCATTCTATATCATTTGCGCACATTATAAAAAGGATTCCTGTCTAGTCTAATGATTTATTTCTTGTCTTTTTAAAAAATTATTTTATTGGGGGCTCGTAAAATTCTTATCACAATCCATACATCCATCCATTGTGTCAAGCACATATGTTCATTTGTTGCCCTCATCATTCTCAAAACATTTGCCTTCTACTTTAGCCCTTAATATCAGTTGCTCATTTCCCCCTCCCTCCCCCCACCATGAACCCTTCATAATTCATAAATTATTATAGTTTTGTCATAAGCTACACTGTCCAACCTCTCCCTCCTCACTCTTCTCTGCTGTCCATCCCCCAGGGAGGAGGCAATACTTAGATTCTTGTAATCAGTTCCCCCCTTTCTATCCCACCTTCTCTCCACCCTTCAGGTATCGCCACTCTCACCACTGGTCCTGAAGGGATCATCTGTCCGGGATTCCGTGTGTTTCCAGTTCCTACCTGTACCTATGTACATACTCTGGTCTAGCCAGATTTGTAAGGTAGAATTGGGATCATGATAGTGTTTTGAGGAAGCATTTAAGAACTAGAGGAAAGTTGTATGTTTTATCATTGCTACACTGCACCCTGACTGCCTCGTCTCCTCTTCACAACCCTTCTGTAAGGGTGTGTCCAGTTGCCTACAAATGGACTTTGAGTCTCCACTCTGCACTCACCCTCATTTACAATGATATGATTTTTTATTTTTTGATGTCTGATCCCTGATCCCTTTGACACCTCATGATTACACAGGCTGCTTCTTCCATGTGGGCTTTGTTGCATCTGAGCTAGATGGCTGCTTGTTTACCTACAAGCCTTTATGACCCCAGATGCTATATCTTTTGATAGCCGGGCACCATCAGCTTTCTTCACCACATTTGTTTATGCACACATTTGTCTTCAGAGATTTTGTTGAGAAGGTATGCATCATGGAATGCCAATTTAACAGAATAGAGTGTCCTTGCATTGAGTAAGTACTTGAGAGGAGGTCCAATGTCAATCTGCTGCCTTAATATGAAACCTGTAAATATATGCACAGAGATCTATTTCCCCACCATACTATATAGATATATTTACATAAGTACATACCTGTTTTTAGACCTCTATAAATACCCTTTGTCTCCTAGTTCTTTCCTTTACATCCTTTTACTTTCCTCTTGTCCCACTATCATGCTCAGCCTTCTTTTGGGTTTCAGAAATTTCTCTCAGTTACATTGTCCTTGCTGAATCCCTATCAGGTCTCTCACACCCTCCTTGCCAGTAATTTTGGATGACTTGTTGCTCCCTTGTCCCTGGGTTGGTCAACACCACCTCCTTTCCCCCACCCTACCCTCCTCCCATGTGCTGCCGAAACCTCTAGACTGTTCATCCAGCCTATCTTATCTAGATAGATCTTCAGAGATAATAATATGCACCAAAAAACAAAGCATAGTGAGACAAAGTGACAAAAGAGAACACAACAATGACAACAAAAAAGAAAACCAATGACCTAGATAAGAATAAATTAATTTAAAAAAGAAAAAGAAAAAAAATTAATTTAAAAAGAAAGTATAACTTGGAAATAGATCAAGGTCTGATTTTTGACCTCTAGGCATGTCCTCCAGTCAAGTCTGATGGGGTGCCATACTCTGACCCCAGAGTCTATCCTTTGCACTTCCTCAGGAGCTCCATGCTCTGCTCCCCCTGTTGCTCTGCCACATGCCTTTAGTTTTCTGCCTTGGTGTCCTGGGGTCAGTCTGGTCCAGTCCCGACACCAAGTCTCCAGTGTTGTCCCCAATAGGGGCATGGGTTAGCGAGGGACATCATGTCTCATATTGGGATCAGTCATATGGTCTTCTCTGTGCATTGGCTGTTCGGAGCAGGAATATCATCCTCCAGGCTTGGTGGCCCAGGATGTGCTCCATTGTCTCTTCCTCCCCCTTCATTTGCCCCTCTGTGCTCTGATCATACATGTCCCTGTCCCCTAGCTGCAGCTTCAGTGCTGTCCTCTGAAGTAAATTCTTCTTTGGGAGGGGAAGTTTTCAACGTAGCTGGTATTGGGGCCCAGTCCTCAGGCCCCTCCACCGCCTCCCCTCTCTGTGCCAGCATGTTGCATTCGCATCCCGGAACACCAGATTTAAGTCTGGTTCCTCTTTCTCTGTGGAGACACAAACAATAACCTCCCCTTGGGTGGGTCAGTGCTCAATTCCCCCGCCACATCTCTCTCTTCCATAGTGGCTGTACATACCGACAGGTCCAGCAGCAGTGGATGAGAGTTCCTAAATCACCACAGCCCCTCCAACACTTGTTGCTTTCTGATTTTTTTTAATTGGGCTATCTTTGAGGGTGTTAGGTGGTATCTCATAGTTATTTTAATTTGCATTTCTCTTAAGGCTAATGATCAGGAACATTTTCTCATATGTTTATTGGCCATTTGGATTTCAGACTCTGTGAAACTTCTGTTCAGGTCTTTTGCCCACCTCCTAGTGGGCAGTTAGTTTTTCTCTTATTGTAAGCTTGCAAAGTATAGTTGATTTTAGTAATAAGGCCTTTGTCTGATGTGTCATTGCTAAAGATGTTTACCCAGTTGGTGGGCTCTCATTACTCTCTTGGTGAAGTCCTTTGATAGTCTAATGACTTATTATTACACTAATAATTGTCACATTATTAAGCACTTCACTTAAAAGATTAGGAAATCAAGGTTCAGAATAATTAAGAATCTACCTAAAGTATCTAAGTTAATAAATAACAACAAAGAATCCTAATCCGATTGAGTCCATTTTGACTCATAACATATTATACAGAGCAGAACTTCTGTAGATTGTCTTCTTGGCTATAATCTTAATAGAATCAGATCACCAGTCTTTTCATCAGCAGCCGCTCAAGGTGTTTTTTGAACAACCAAGTTCATGGTTAGGAGCTTAACCCAAACTGTACTGCTCAGGGACCCAATCAATAACAAATATAAATGTACCATAATTATATGTCAGTAGGAGTTCCGATGGTGCTGTTTGGTAATCATTAGTGCTTCAAATCTTTCTGAGGGAGAAAGGTGAGGCTATCCAGGCCCACAAAGATTTACAGGCTAGGCTATCCTATATGGCAGTGGGTTTAGCTTTGGAAAGGGCATGTGTCCATGTCACAAGGTTATCTGGTCAAGAATCCAACAGTGTGGGATATCACGGGACTAATGTGTAACCAATTGAAATGTTTCAACAAGCTGGAAGCACTCACTCACCCATGCCAAACAGCCTGGATAGCTGATAAGAAAAGAGCCACATTTGTACCCAATCCAAAGAAAGGTGACCCAGCTGAATGCAGACATTATAAAATAATATTATTAATATAATGTACAAGTAAAATTTGCTAGAGTTTGATTCCCCATGGCTATGAAATTGGATGTAAAATACATGACTTTGCAAATTTAGTTCCCAAGTCTGTCTCACTATCAAGAGACTATGTGTCTCTAATGTTTTCTTGAATATAAGAAAATGTCATTTTCTTGTATTTCAGTATCATATTTTGGATGAGCTACTTTGTCAAATTACAGCTTTTAAAAAAAT
>NW_022103958.1:1667344-1673001 GCF_000313985.2 Echinops telfairi | reverse complement strand
TTAATCTTTTCTCATTTTATCATGATGTTATCTTTTGGTCCAGTTGTGAGGATTTTGGTTTTCTTTATATTGAGTTGTAATCCATCTTAAAGGTGACACTCCTTGAATTTAATGAGCAGATCCTTCAAGTCTTAATTATGTAGAAAAAGGGCTGGTGTCACATAGATCTTGGCTCAAAATAAGGAATACCAGAAACCTGTTTACTTGTGTTTTATTGATTATGCAAAGGAATCCAACTTGGTGGACCATAACAAACTATGGATAGCATTGAGAAGAATGGGGATTCCAAAAAAATTTCATTGTGATAATGTGGAACATGGACATGGATCAAGAATAATTTGAAAGGAACAAGGAAATATGGCATGCTTTATCGGAAAGGAATGTTTCACGAGTCTATCTTGTTACCATACTCATCCAATTTGTATGCTGAACAAATAATTGAAGGAATTACATTACACGAAGTTCTCAGAATGGGAGGAAGGCTTATTAACAGCCAGAAATATGCATATGACACTACTTTGCTTGCTGAAATTGAGGAGGACTTAAAGCATATGAGGATACAATATTTTGTTTATTTCACTTTATTTTAATATATCTTTTTGTGAAAAAGTTTTATGATTTCTTTTGCAAATATTGCACAACTGTTTAAAAACTAATTCGTAGGTACTTAACACTTTTCATGTATTTAAAAAATGCGTGTATTTTTAGATAGGAATAATATTTATTTTTCCAATAATTTTACTTCTAATTTCTTTCTCAATATTACTTTAGCATTTATAATATACTTGTGGATTATATAGAATTTTCCATATATGTATAATTAGATGCAATCTGATTAGCTTGTTTTCAATGTTATCTTTTAAGTGTTTTCAGTCTTATATAAACTAAGAATAGTATTGAATAGTTAGGATAAAAATGTGCATTGCTTGGCTTCTGATCTCACAGTAAAAACATTTAATACTAATTAAAGAATGTAACATTTTTCTCCCTAGATTATTAAACCATCTACTATTTTATGTGTATGTTGTTCTAGGACATTTTTTGCATGTTGATTTTTTAATTTTTTTGTGACAGTGAATATTTATTTTGTTAGCTACTTTATGTTTATATTGTAAGATGACGCATATGACTAAATTATTAAAATATTTCTAAGATATTTTAAAAATACAACTTAAATATTTTATGTTTAACTGAACCAAAATTTCAACATTGACATTATTTACATTTCACATAATATATTATAGTTTTGTTAATCTTTTTATTTCCATATGAAAATATTATGCAACATATTTCCATATGTCAATATTCTATTAGGTGTTTAAAATCTATGTTAATGAGTCAAATTGTTTTGTAATCTCATTTATTGTATTATCCTTCTTAGTCTGGCTCAGAAAAATGCAGTTTTTTGTTGTTAGGCCACATAAAATTTTTATTGACTCCAAGGGACACATAGAACAGAACAAAACACTCCCTCTTCTTGCCCACCCCCACAACTCTTGTAATGAGGGAGGACTTTCACACAGCAGAAGAAACTTCTGCTGCGTGGGCTTCAGTAGTATGCATTTTTCCTGCCAGGTGAGCACCCAAGAACATGCTCTGAGATAGTGCACCAGTGGTGTCACCTGGGAAGGTTCTTTCTGATCACAGTGAATTATTTCGGAAGAGCAGTTTCACCGAAACCTCGTGTTTTTGTGATAGCCGATTTAAGAGAATAGCGTGCCATTGTGAAATTTTGTTTCCTGCTTAGGAAAAATGCCATAGAAACGGGTGTGATATGAAACATAGTTAACAAGGAAAGAGCTATGGGAAAAACTCAAGTGTACAGTGGTTTTCTCATTTCAAAAAGGGTGAAATGTCGGTTGATGACAACTCTCGTTATGGATGCCCATCAGCTTCCCAAAAGGACAAAAATGTCAACTTGTAGTAAATTTGGAGTTCGTTCCACAAGGTCAGACTGTTAATCAAGTTTCTATTTAGAAGTTTTGAAAAGTTACGTAATAGTATGTGACAAAACGGCCTATTTTGTGGCAGATGGGGCACTGGTTTTGCCACAACAACCGTTCATGCGGCCATCTCAGTGTGCCAGTTTTGGGAAAATAACAGCATGCCTCTCTTGCTCCATGCAACTTACGCACCTAGCTATTATCAACTTCTTTTTGTTTCTGCGAATGCAGAAGGACATGAAAGGACAGCGATTTGATGATAACAGGGAGGTGAAGAAACAAACGAGGTACGTGCTGTCAGCCATCCAAATATGAGTTTTAAAAATGTTTCTAACAGTGGAATCACAGATTTGACAAATGTAGTAAGTGTAATGGAGAGTACTTTGAAGTTGATAAAGTTATTTTGTTTAATATATATACACACACACAGCGTTGGGAAAAGAAAATCTATTGTTTTGGGGGTACCCTCTCATATGTTTGAGCCAATTATCACAGTCACTGGGTCAATCAAAGCAATAATCTCATATTTTACAAGCATAATATATTTCTCCAGTTTATTTATCTTGCAGCATTTTTATTTTAAAGTTAAAAGCATAAAGCCCCAACACATACAGATTAGTTAGACTATATAATAGATTTATTTTTATGGTAGGAGATGTTTTAGGGCATGAATGATTCTGAGTATGAAACTGTGTTCTTCAGAAACCAGTAGAAGTGACAATGAAAGCAACTATAAACAAACAAATAAAAGTCCACCTCATTCCAGTTGAGATTTCTTCTGACTCAAAGCAACTCCACAGGACAAAGTAGAACTGTGCTATAGAACTTCCAAATCTATTCATCTTTCCTTCAATTTTCTCCCTTTGAGTGCTGTGCATTCCAACTGTAGACCTTTCTCTAAGGAAACTTACCAGAAAACGTTAACTTTGAACTCCCCATGTCCTACTTCCAATGTGAGTCAATTCCTAATTTGAGTTCATAAGTTTCTTCATACGTATATGAATGTGCTTGGGCACAATATCAAAGCATTCTCTGTGTCTCTTTTTCGGTATTGTATTTCAAATAGTTAGCAGTAGTAGCAACTTTCCTAATCTACCAGGGTTTTTCCTAATTAGAGTATGCTTTATGGTTAACATATATAAAGAAAACCAAATTCCTCACAACTGGACTGATAGGTAACATCATAATAAATGAAGAAAAGATTGAAGTGGTTAATAATTACGTCTTTCTTAGCTCCACAATTAATACTCATGGAAACAGCAGTCAAGAGATCAAAGACTATATTGCATTACATTGGCTGCACAAGACTTCTGTAATGTATGGAATGCAAGGATGCTATTTTGAGGACTAAGGGATGTCTGACCCAAGCCATGGTATTTTCAATAGCCTCATGTGCAGGTGAAAATTGGACAATGAGTAAGAAAGACTAAGCAAGAATTGATGCATTTGAATAATGGTGCTGGCCAAGAATGCAGAACGTACCAGAGACTGCCAAAATAATACATTCTGTCTTGAAAGAAGTGCAGATAGTATGCTCCTTAAAGCCAAGCATGACAAGCCTGACTTACATACTTTTGCCATGTTGTCAGGAGAAACCAGTCCCTGGTTAGTAAAGGGGGGGCAGGCAGCGAAAAAGAAGACCTTTGACTAGACGGATTGACAGAGTGGCTGACAATGGACCCAAACAAAAGAAAAATGCTTAGTATGGTATAAGACCAAACATTGTTCCATTCTGTTGTGTACGGGGCCCTAACAAGAACAAATGTTCAGCTATTGAAGGAGAATTAGTGCAAGATATAATTCTCATACCAGTTAACAAAGCAAAAAAAGTGAACAGATCATGGGCATATTTCTAATGCAGCCTCATGTCTACACATGGCAGTAGCATTTTATGACCTTACAACACATACTGAGAAGTTTGCCTCATAATATAGGGCTTACTTCCTATTATTTAAGAAAATACATAATTTTCAGGGTAGAATGTATATACATTCAATATATACATTGTATGGAATCATTGCTGGTAAACATAGATGTATTTTCTATATATAAGATATATGTTTATACATATGCATATGTATTGAAGAAATAACTTCAATGTTTTAAAAATGATCATATTTCAAGTAATTAAATTTAACTTAGAATAAGCAATAAAACGGCCAAGAGAAATCCCATTAAAAATTCAAGAAAGCAATATATCATTGATGGATGTTTTGATAATGGAAGTTATACAAATAAATCATAGATGAGATCATGTAAGAAATATGAAACATTAAGGGGAAAGTTGGATTAGCTATACATTGACTTGAATATGCTATAAGAATTTAATTCTACACTATGCTAATAACAATAAAATATTTGAAAACTAAGGATAGTAAAATTCATAAAAGTGCATTGTGCTTCCTTTATACTTCTATTGAATCTGGTTATTATAATTTTTATAATTGTGCCCTAAATATTTATGTTCATTCTGTATTAATGATACAACTAACAACTGATTTATATTGTACAATAATACCTGTATCTTTTTATATCAATACTATTCACACTATGGCATGCAAAAAAATCACACTGAGGCCTGATTAAGACACGTGGTATGAGCAATGTTCCAGTTTTTCTTTAGGAAGTTATTAGTGGGATTTGAGAATCATGTTCCCAGATGATGCTGATGATGCTAATTTGGGGACTGCACTTTGAAACTTGCTATTCCACATTACCCTTCAGAGAAACACATCAAACTTCTTTCTTCTTTGATTATTTCAAGTCGATTTAGATTTCCAGAAATAACTTTTTTCCTGCACCATTAACCATGTTTACAAAAAGAAAGGAAAGTGTCATGGTAACATTTATTTTCTTTGGTTTTTCAAATGTTCTTTTCCTTCTAAATAGCCACAGCAGTGGAGAGTTCAGGCATAGCAATAATCGTCATTACTCCCATTAGTTTATCTCCATCCTAGACCAAGTTTGAGAGTGTCTTGACATTTATGATGCTCTAGAACTTGGAAAAGCTAAATCAAAAGGAAGAAATGATGTAAAAGGGATGAACAATTTAAAGGACAGCTCAAGAAGACAAAGTATTATAATGAAATGTACAAAGACCTGTGTTAGAAAAAAAGGTATGAATATGCTGGGCATTTCTCAAGCTAACTGAACCAAAGCAAAAACTCAAGCCTTGATTTGAAACCCTGAAGGATTCTATGAGCAAAATATTGAACTGAATGTCACAAGAAGCATCAAAATAAGATGGACGAAATACACTGAATCACTGCACCAAGCAGAATTGGTTGATATTCAACCAGTTCAGAAAGTAGCAGATGATGAAGATCAATGATTTCAAGTAAGAACTCCAAGCTGCACGGAAACATTGCTGAAAAACATTGATTACCACCTGAAATGAATCAACAAACCCATGTAACTCTGGAGGTGCTCATTCATCTAGGCCAAGAGATTTAGAAGACAGCGACCTCGCTACCCAAGTGGAAGAGAATTATGTTCGTGGCTATTCAACAACAAACTTGCAACAAGAGAATGCAGAAATTATTTAACAATATCATTAATATCACACAGACATAAGGTTTTGTTGAAGATAATTCATCAATGCTTGCCACAATGCAATGACAGAAAACTGCCTGAAATCCAAGCTGTATACAAAAGACAACATGAAACAAGGGATATCATGGTTGAGGTTGTTAGGTTGTTGGATTAAAGAAAAGA
>NW_022103958.1:1660828-1666570 GCF_000313985.2 Echinops telfairi | reverse complement strand
CCAGGGCTTGGAAAAATATATCATGCTGGTAAAGTAGAGAGTCAGTAAAAATGAGGAAGACATTCAAGGAGGTGGATTGATACAATAGTTGCAACAATGGAGTCCAACATAAATATGATCGTGAGGGCGGTGCTACTCTGAGCTGTATGTTATACCACTGTACATATGCTTCTAATGGGTTAGAACTGACTGAGTGACACTCAACAATCAAAACAATGTTTAGTAACTTAGCCTTATATTTACCTGAAAACCAAAACTTTATAAAACTCTCAATAGTGGTAATATATTTGAATGGCATTAAAATACTTTGTCATATATTGTACATTTTTTAATGTGTGTTCCAAAAAGAAATAAAATTCCAAGGTCATCAAATATGCATGGATACAGAATTTCTTCTGGAATATAGTCAAAAATCCCCTCCTGTACCTATAAAGTGTGTCATGTATTTTCACCTCTCTGTTCTACACAATAGCCAATGTTTGGATATTTATTGGACTTAATTCTGATATTTAAAAATTATCACTTACAGACTAGAAAGTATAATTGAATGAAGTATTGTTTTGCCTGCTTGATAATCACTGAATTATTTTTTTCAAAAACAGTATTAAAGTAATTAAGAGAGCTGTATTAAAGTAAGGAAATATCTATAAATCAAAGGAATTGAGGATATAGAATCCAAAATAGAGGTCACGTTTTAGCACCAATGAAAATGCCATGGTAATTCAATGGAGAAGGGATACTTTTTCAACAAAATAATGATACAAAAATGTGATATCCTTATGAAAAAATACAATTTGAATGAAAACAAATGAATTACAGATCGAAGAAGAAAAACTAAAATTTAACTGAAATAAAAAAGCTATCAGAAATATTGGAATTTCCTGAAAGCTGAAGGTAGAGATTTTATACATAGAACATTAAAAATAAATCAAGATACAGATTTTAAAATATTAATTAACATTAAAATGTTAGATTTTTGAAAGACAATATTGAGAAATGAAGAGATCAATCACTGACTATGAGAAAATATTTGTAATATGTATATTAGACCAAGAATATATGCTGAGAACATTGCAGAATACTTAAAACGCACATAAATTGACCAACTACTCACTTACACACGAGCAAAATATGTGAGCAGAGACTTGACACAAGAAGATATACAAGCAGCCCAAAAGCACTGGAATAGATAGTTGGCATAATTAGTCATCCACGGAATGCATAATAAAACCATAATAAGGTATCACAACATACCCACTGGATTATCATAAGTAAACAAAGAAGACTTCAGTGTCAACTATTTCTGTGTACAAAGAAGAGCTTAATGTTTGTGTGCTTTAGAAGGAAATGTACACAACTAAAATATATTTGATGGTTTAGTTATTTAATTTTATATTCTATGCCCTGGAGGAAATACATCCAGAATGTTCCTTAGAAGCAAGGATCCTGAGCCTTTGTATCCCACACATTGGACATGTTATTATGAGAGACTAGTCCTTGGACTAGTCCCAAAATCCAGAAAATCCACTTTGGTTATGCCTTAATACTTTCCTACAGAAATTATACAGTTATAATTTTGTTTATTTAAGCCATCACATTTATAGCATTTTGTTATACAATATAGAAAACCCCAGAAGTGACAGAGAAGGCTAACTACTTTGAGTGTGAACACGCATGTACTTTAGATGGAAATGTAACAGGTAGAATGTATTTGAAAAACAGTTTGATTTGTATGTTCTTTGCCCTGGAGGGAGTACAGTCAGCAGGCTCCATAGAAGAGGGGGTTGTGAGACTCGATCTTCCGTAACTTCAGACATGTTCTCAGGGGAGACCAGTTCCTAGAAAAGAACATCATGCAATTGTGAGGAGGGCACAGATCTGAGAAGTGTATGGTTCTGTTGTACATAGGGTCACTATGATTTGGAACCAAAAAAGGGAGTTAAATAACCTACCATTTAAATTTTATTTTATGAAGGAATAGACATTGATAGACTATGTGATTCCACTCTGTTACTATAATCATGGAAAGATGTGTGTTCATATTTAGAAGAAAATACAAACTCGTTTCAGTTGAGTGAAGCAATGGCTTACGAAGATAATAATGATCATTTGACATTAAGTTTGAAAGGCCAGAATGCATTTGGTATTGTATGCCTGCATACATACCCTCACAAATGGAGAAGTAAAATAGTGCCCATCAACAGTGGTTATCTGGATTGTTGTCTTTCAGGTGATTTTTCTTTGCAGGTTTGTTTAACTACTGCTACCAGCTATTCTAAATCCATTCCTATCTTTTCTGTAATTAAGCTTTTTGAAGTGGACTTGATGTATATTGTCTCCTGTAATTTAAAGGAAATCATATTCTTCCTGAATAACATGTGGGAGGATATTATATCTAATTGGCAGGTTAGTATTCTGAAAGTTCGGTAAATATTCTCAAGAGTCTCAATTCCCAAGGTTGTAGAAGCATATATAGGCTTATATTTTGACCTAAGTTGCCAGATTCACATTTATTCTATTTTTTAACCAGTCTTTCTGCTCTCTCTTGAGTTTTTCTGGGTATAAAAAGAAGAGAATCATAATTTGAAAGTTATTATGAATTCCTACTATATTTTCCTATGTAACATGTTCAAGGATGATTGAATTCTGAGTGGGAGTGTTCCTGGAGAGAATTAACAATAGAACCTGGATCTTCAAAAGTATTGACTCCAGGTTGGGTAAAGTATCTTGTGTTATTTTCCAGATATATGGTGGCATTGAAATTCAGCACTCATTGTAGCAAAGAACTCTCTAAATAATATCTATCAATTCTATGTACCTAAAGTTTCAGATGTCTAATTTCTATTCCCTTCTTCTTTTATTGACCTGTCATCCCCATTTTCTTCTTTGAGCCTCTGCGCCATATGTCTAAAATAATTCAGGAACATTGAGAATGTAGGCAAAAGTAAAAATAAAATAAGGATATGTTCTCAGAACTGCAGTATATTGCAGACAGCAGATATGAATAATATACCTTAAGTAGTAGTGGAAATGGAATTTTCTTTTCCTGAAATTGATATTGGTAAGTACACAGAGAATGTAAAACAAATTCTTAATTTAAAAAGGTTTATTTATTTTTGGTACTCACTTGATATAATGTTACACATGGCAGATACTACATGAGTATACTAGAAACTGGATTGTTCAAAGTAAAGGGAAAAATCAAATAAGCAAATGAATAAATGTGTACCCATTGCTCATGAGAATCTGAGAATGCTGGCACGATTAGAGGAGGGAGAATAGAGGGATCTTAGATATACAGAGGAGACAATTATTTATCTGTTAGGAAATAATTGACGTTTTCCAAACCACAGAATACTCAAGGGAAAAAGAAAATGATGATTTCATAGTTTTGGCTAAGAGGACTACAGGGAGTTGGGCAGTGCATCAACGATGATTCATCTGATTAGTAGACGTTTAAAGTCTTTCCCATAGGAATCAACCTGAGAAGCGTCAAGGAACACCACAGAGAGCTACACAGGGGTAAGAAATCAAAGATGTGGGTAAGAAAATGTACTGCAGTAAAGTAATTGGTGAATAACGACTTGACAGACCAAAAGGAGATTTAGGAAAGCTAAACTATCTTCTCTTCAAAGCCCAAACTGAACCTCCATGCGCATTGCTCGTCACCTAAACCATTCCTCTATTTTTTAGGTGTAATAATATAAAAATTATATCACACGTACATACTTAACAAAAAATATTCACTGCCACTGAGTTGATTCTGACTCACAGTGACCCTATAGAAGACAGTAGAACTGCCCTGTGGGTTTCTGAGGCTGTATATCTTCATAAGAACATTAAGCCTCACCTTTTTCCCTCAGAGAAGCTGGTGCGAGTGAACTACTTCCCTTGAGATTCCCAACCCACTGCATAACCTTCTACAAAGCCCCAGGCAATGGAGCATAACACTAAAACTCAAAATAAAGAACGTTAGAGTCTCAATTTATTGGATTCCGCAATTGTTAAGCTCCGAGTTCAAGTAACTCAACACTGATTCAGTACTCCCACATGCATGACTATGATTGTTTAACATTATTTTTTCATATTAATAATAATTGAGGCTCAGAAAATTTGAACAACTAGTAAATAACAAAGCTTATGCCAGAGCCTGAAACAAATTAAATCCATTTGTCTCCTTAGTGTATGCCTTATTCATTGCACTGAGTCATTAGGTTAAAGTTAATTTCTAGCCCATTCCTTTTCCTTCAGTTAGAGCAGTGGTTCTCAACCTGTGGGTTGTGACCATTGTTGGAGGTCGAACAACCCTTTCACAGGGGTCGCCTGATTCATAACAGTAGAAAAATTACAGTCATGAAGTAGCAATGAAATTAATTTTATGGTTGGGGTTCACCCCAACATGATGAACTGTATTAAAGGGTTGAGAACCTTCCTAGTGCCACAACTCTTTAATACAGTTCCTCATGTTGGGGTGAACCCTAACCATAAAATTATTTTCGTTGCAACTTCATGACTGTAATTTTCATAGCTAAAAGCGATAATAATACCTTTAAAGCTTGAGCTGGACAAAAAACAAACAAAACCAAGAAAATTGATTTGGTATCTTCATTTATGGAACTCACATTGGGAATCTTTTTCTTGGCGCAATATGTTTTAAAATGATTATTGGCCTGTCTATATTTTGTTTATAAACAAATAACATAGGATGCTTTCTATTCTGAAAATAGTATATGCAAAGTCTGAATTACTTCATACTAGATAATCACCAAGGGAACTTTAGTCAAAATCCCTCAATAATATTTAAAGAGATAATATTTCTCTCATTTGAAACTTTGAGGGTGATTATACAACTATTGGTAAAGTAGCTCTAGAAAATATGATAAACTTGAGAGAACATATTGTATTAGTCTAGGTACTTTGGAGAAACAAATCCACAGCAACTCATGTATGAGAGTTTTATGTAAAGAAAGTGTGCATCACGAAAACATCCCAACCCAATGCTGCCCAAGCCCACAAGTCCAACATTAACCCATTAACCCAATACCAGTCAACAAAGTCCTCCACCTCACAAAACAGAGGCAATGATGCCGACTGCAGGAGGAAAGCTGAGTCAGTGAATGAATAAGCATCTCAGCACTAGCAGGGGTCTCCACACGGCTGCTCCAGCACCCAGGGCTGCATCGGAATAGGTCCATGTGGCTTCTCCTTGTGGATGTCTTGTAGGAAGTCAATCTTGCAAGCTGAAGCAGGGAACTGCTAAGGCAGCGGCACCCTGGTGTGACCATCACAAAGCAAGAGACCTGAGAACTAGAAAGGCGAGGCTCACCACCCATTTATCCCTCCGCCTTTCAACCAGCCCCACATGTGATTATCGGCCAGGTTGGCACAATGAACTAACTCACATATATTTTAAAATGTTCTCCAGTTCAGAGTCTCTGAGCATTAAGTCAAATCTCAATCTCAGTATCATTATCAGTTAAAAGATAATAATGGTGACAAAACGGTATGAAACTGTTGAGGGAATCAGATCAATACAGTGGGAATAAAACACTAAATGTGAATACTTCACTGAGTGTGAATAAAAATAGAGGATTTCAGTAGCAGTTTCAATAGTAATATATGGAAAAGTGTAACTTTATCATTTTTTGAGGTTGTTACAACATTAAGTTCAGAACACTAAAAGAACAGTAACTGTCAGAGAGAATCAAAGGTCCATACCATTGGAGGCGCTATGGTAGTGCA
>NW_022103958.1:1650086-1659767 GCF_000313985.2 Echinops telfairi | reverse complement strand
CGCGCCACCCTCATTGACAAGGATATGACTTTTCTCCCCGCCTTTGGTGTTTAAAGCCTGGTCCCTTTGGCCCTTCATGATCACACTTGTTGGTGTGCTGCTTCCATGTGGGCTTTGTTCCTTAACTTCCATATGTTTCCATTTCCTTAAAGAAACTGTGGGGCTACTTGTTTTAGAGTTCATAGTTTATTTGGGTATTTTAATTATTCAATACATTTTAGTGCTTTAGCTCAATACCTGACATAAGACAATTATTCTATAAACAGTATCTCATCGGTATTACAGTAATTAATGCTCATTACATTTCCTTCAGGTTTTCTCTAGCCACAACTTGGTGTCAACTGAAGGAAATCAGAGTGCTGGAGCCCCGCTCATCCTTTTGGGCTTCTCAGAATTCCCGGACCTCCAGCTTCCCCTCTTCACCATCTTCCTGACCATTTACACAGTCACTGTGGTGGGGCACCTGGGAATAATCATGATCATTAAGATCAACCCCAAGCTCCACACCCCCATGCACTTTTTCCTCAGCCACTTGTCTTTTGTTGATTTCTGCTATTTTGGTAGAGTCCCACCAAAACTGTTAGAAAACCCGCTGTGGAAGACAGAACACTCTCCTTTACAGGTTGCGTTATGCAGTTCTTCTTGGCGAGTATATTTGCCATTGAAGAGACATTCATGTTGGCAGTGATGGCCTATGATCATTTTGTGGCTGTTGGTAACCCCTTGCTTTACACAGTCATCATGTCCCCAAAGCTCTGTGCATCATTAGTGGCTGAGCCATATGCATGGGGGATAGTCGCTTCCCTGCCACTCACTTATTTTCTCCTGACCTTATCCTTCCGTGGCTCTAGAATTGTAAGCCGTTTTGCGTGTGAGCACTCCGTCATTCTTTCAATCCCCTGCTCTGACCCCTACATCAGCCAAGTGCTTTGTTTGGTTATCACCTTATTCAATGAGGTGAGCAGCTTGGTGATCATCCTCACTACTTATATTTTCATTTTTGTTACTGTCATAAAAATGCCTTCTGATGGAGGGCGTCAAAAGGCCTTCTCTACCTGTGCCTCCCATCTGACTGCCATCACCGTTTTTCATGGGACTGTCCTGTTCCTTTATTGTGTACCACACTCCAAAAACTTGTGGCTCATCGTCAAAGGAGGATCTGTATTTTACACAGTGGTCATCCCATGCTGACTCCACTGATCTGCAGCCTCAAGAACAAAGATGTGAAGGAGACAGTGAGAAAGTTAATAAACCGCCTAATGTCATCTTGATGATTTATGAAAATACATTGCTTTATTATATTGAAGATTATCCAATGATGTTGCTTCAATGAAGAGATGTTGCTTCAAATTATTTGGTTAATTTATGCATCCAAATTTTACATCTATTCTAACATACCAGTTACCTCATAATTTCATTTCTGTTCAATTCAATCCTTAGGAAAGTTCCTTGATTATAGGTGAAGTAACTAAAATGTAGTGCGTTGAAATGTCTCCCTCCACAATACTCATGTCAACCTGGGACTTCAAAATATGACCATTTGGGAAATTAGGGTGTTTGTGAACGTAATCAAGGTAAGGTAAGACATACTCTCTTAAAACCAAATCTGCTGTCATGGAGTAGATTCGGTATCACAATGGTCCTATAGATTAGAATTGTTCCCATAGGATTTTCAAGAATGTAATATTTATGGAAGCTGACTACTACATCTTTCTCTCATGGAGAGATTGTTGGATTCAAAATGCCGACCTTTAGGTTAGTAACTAAGTGCTTTACCGCTGAGCCATCAAGTGTATTTCCTGTTCTTTTAGGTTAGGCCATAATTCCAATGAAACTGTGTATATGACAGGCAGACAAAGACAGTCAGTCACATAGACAAGGGGACCACATGGAGTTGGAGGCAGAACTTGGACTTCTGCAGCTAGAAGGCCAGGAACACAGGAGTTATCCAAAACTACAACAGAAAAACGGATTTTCCTATGGGGTCTTTGGCTGGTGTATGTTCCTGCCAAACCATTTATTTAAAGCATTTTTCATCAGAAACATAGGAAAGTTTCCATTTTGGTAAGCTCCAAGCTTGTAGTAATTTCTCAGCAGACCTAAGAAACTCATAATGAGAAACTTTTAGTGAATCCTCATTAAGCTTGATTTATTTACTCACATTTTTTGTTTTGATTGTTTTTCCAAGCAACTGCAGCTTCGACTAACCTCCCCATTTCTATTCTAACTAATCTCCCCGCCCCTTCTACTCTGGTAAGGGCCCTGGCCTATAGGCTCAATTAGTCAATGCTGTAAATAATTTAATATTGCATTGTTAACTTAAATTTAAGATGAAGAATCAAAAGGAAAACCAGAAGGCTGTGATGGTAAAGGGAAAAATATAACTTTGTACAGATGTTTCCTTTAAAAACATTAATATTTTTGAAGGTGTTGAGAGGAGTCATGTCCCAGAGAGCAACTCCTGTGATTCAGTGAAATATAGATTATATTCTCATATGGAAAAGCCAGACATCTTGAGAAAAGTATTCAATAAACCAAATGTACTGACACTCAAAGAAGTATGAATTGTATTCCTAACTGGAAAGGCCATTAAATTTGAGAAAAGAATGCAAATACACAAATGTGTTCACACCCATTGAAGGGTAAAAGCCGCAACTCTGTGTGGGAAGCAAGTCGGTCTTTTTGTGAAAGATCTCACTGTTCTTCCAGATCTGTCAATGGACCATATTCTCTTTCTCACCCAATCTCTGTGATTGGCTACCGCTGCTAGTGACTGGAATTTTAGTTTAGTTTCAATATAATACGTACATATGAGACCATGATGATTAGACTGAGCTGAAGCAGGTTAGTGCCCCTGCTTCTCTGCCTGTCTCAGGAGGTCAGCAGCTGCCCCCCTGAAATGAAGAGACTGAAGAACAAAGCCTGGAATGCCTGACTCCCTAAGAACCAGTCTGCCTGCCTCCCAGAGCTGATCAACTACATCCTGGGACATAAACCTTGCTGCTGCTGCAACACAGAACCCCCTTTCCCCACTTTCCTTTAAAAACTCTGGACACCGGACAAAGCCCGTACGTAATTCCCCTGGGCTACTTGCTAGACCATGGGGCTTTGGCCGGGGCCCGGCCTCCCACCCCCCAATAAAGCTATTTCTGTTTCTGTTCCCCCTTTGTCCTTTCAGCTATCTTTGTCTGTCTCCCTGTGCCTCAGTTTACTTCTCACACAAAACTTAAGCTGGAGGCTTCTCCTGACTCAGGTAGCTGCTGTGGCTGACAAATAGGAAGTAGGATGTTGGAACAGGAAGGTCACAGGCTGACGGATGCAGACTTGAATGAATCTGAGATTGAAAATTCATTGACTGCTTGGGATCTACAGGGGATATAGTAGGGGGTCCACAAATCAGATGCAGTATCCAGATTCAGCAGAAGAATTGGGCTACTTGGGCACAGGACCAATTTATACTAAGAGTATGTCATACCCCAAATGAAGCCTTCCTCAATTATATCAGGGGTGTGAGCAGATTAAGGAGATGTTACACTACCTTATTCTTCCCCAAACTGCTTGGCTACTTCACAGAAGATCCCACCATGTTAACACAAAGTTTTCAACAATCTGTTAGGTAATATAGTGAGAGAATCCTAGCTCAGCCAAGTATACATAAAACCTAGTTACCACACAGGCAGGCACCATGCTTCCAATCATTACAAGCATGAGTCCGTTGGTACAGCCACTGTGTCAACGCATCTCCTTGAGGGTCTCTATGTTAGTCTGGGTAGACTAGAGAAACAAATTCATAGACACACATATGTGTATAAGAAAGAGATTTATATACAAGAGCAATTGAACATTGAGAAAACATCCCAGTCCAGTCCAGATCAAGTCAATAAGTCTGATTAGCCCATATTTCCAATATCAATCTATAAAGTCCTCTTCAGACACACAAAACACATGCAGTGATGCAGAATGCAGAAGATCACAGGCCAGTGGGTATAAAGTCTTTGGATCCAGGTGTCACTGGAAACATCTCAGCGCTGGCAGGGGTCTCTCTGTGGCTTCTCTGGCTTCTGAGGTCTGGTTGTGTCCATGTGGCTTGTCTTCTGCAATGTCTCCCAGGGAGTAGCACAGAGAGAGAGGTGTCTTTCACCTCCAAGGAGGAAGTACCAGATTTCTCAGAATTCTTAGGAGAAGGCCATGCC
This sequence comes from Echinops telfairi, assembly GCF_000313985.2. Classification (NCBI taxonomy): domain Eukaryota; kingdom Metazoa; phylum Chordata; class Mammalia; order Afrosoricida; family Tenrecidae; genus Echinops; species Echinops telfairi. Next base: position 1,655,574 of record NW_022103958.1, on the reverse strand, counting down.
CACAGAAGTCTCATTGGCTATCTCCAGATTGACAGCCAGGACTCCACCCCTACACTCTTAATCCTTAAATTGACACCAAGTTAGGTGACTACTACATGATCTTTTGATGACTCTCTGCTTTTAGAAGCAGTTCCTTCTCTAGGAACTCATCCATCCTGATCAGATGTCCAAAATACTTGTGCAAAATCTTGCCATCTTAAGCATCTGTATTTCTTTAATATAGATTTGTGCATTTTTGAAAAGTCCATGGTGCAACCAATATTCACCAACCTTGTGGAAACAACAACAAAATTCAATCCTATTGAAGTAGTGGGAATGTCAGAGGTCTAAAGTAAATCTGAACATAATCGTAGGTAATCAGGGATGTATATATGAGAGAATTATTAATAAGAACTTGAAGGCATTATATCTTAGCTCTTACCTTATTATTCCCTTTTCCCAAAACATTATGAAATTGTATTATTGCACAAGACGTTTAACATGATATCACTGATAATATGTTTTGGCTAGAAGAGCCTCTTTAAATAATTCACACACACAAACAAACATTTGCCAACTTGGGAAAGCAAGGTTGTTTTAGCACTTGGCTGTGGTTCTATCACTTCAATGTTTGCAGATGTCACTAAAATACCTTTGTAATGTGAACACAACTGGGCCCCATCCTGAGGAATTCCCATCTCAGAAGTTTTATTTGGGTCTAGGAATCATCTTAACCAAGAATTTGGGCAGTTCTATGATAGACGTAGCAGAGATTTTTAACGTGAGGAATTCTGCCTTAAATAAGTTTTATCGATTCTGCAAGACCTTTAGTAGTGTGCAGATAAAGTCTGGTAGTTAATTTCATGTGGCAAGTTTTCTATACGGTTGTCTAGAAATCCCAGTCATTAATAATGATAGAAAGAAGCTGTGTCTTGGCATTATTAATTGGTTTGAGGCATAATTGCTAGGGAGTCTCCAGAGTATGTCTCCTCAAAGGCTGTAGAGTTAGATATAAAAGCCATGGTGTTCTTGTTATACCGTTTACAGAGAAACTTGAGGGTGGTGGCTTGTTTCTCTGTAGCATGTGAGTTGAGTCACAATATTTTTTGTATATGAGTGTGTGAAACACTGAAAATACTATTTTCCTCATATGATAATTGGTTTTTATCTTGAACTTAAGTCAACGTAACTGCTAAGCCTGAACCCAATCTTATTAAGGAAATAAATTAATGACCATGTAAATATTTGACTGAATTATCTATTGCCATCCATTTCATAAACAATAGAATAAGCTTTCTAACTAGAGATGGCTATCTATGCATTTTCTCTTTAAAGGTACCTTAAATTGTATGTGATCTTTTATAAAAATGGACTCAGCAAGTTATAATTCACATGCAAACTGAACTTTCTACTTGCTTCTTCAATAACTCTAATAAATCTTAGAGCCTCGTATATATGTCTATATGTTCACACACACACACACAAAAGGGAGACACGGTGAGTTAGGTATTGAGTAACTAATTGGTAATTAAGATCACCATCCACTCTGCAGAAGAAAGATGAGGCTGCTTGAGATGAGAACAAGATAGTGTCCAACTACCATGACCAACTCCTCTGAAAAAGATCACATTCCAAGGTCATGGATAGAGTGGAAGAAAAATGTAGACCAAAGTTCAAAATCCTAAAAGGGTTACTGGTTGGAAAGAGACAGATAGGACCCCCGAGACTATGGCTCCTGCGGGTCTGGAACAGAAAGCACCCCTCTGTTATAATAATCAGCCACTTAACATTTTCTTTTGAAAAAGGGAGCATTTAACCAAGGATACAACCCAGAAGGTTAGGAAAGAAAGAAGAATGAGAACAGAAGACATAAGGAGAAAATGTGAATGAATTACTGAATGTAAAACTGATGATTTGTTCTCTAAACCACCTAATTCCTGATGAAAACGAATGGAAAGCGGCATTTATGGTCTTTCTACATAGGGCTGTTATGAGTTGGAATTGTCTTGAAGGCAGTGGGTTTTGTTTTTATGTGCTTGGGATGTAACAGAAGCTGAGATTTTTGGTTATATATACTGCCTGGATTGTAAAGGAAGCTAATACTTAAGTCATAAACCAAGCCTTACTTAAGTCTCAAACTCGAATAAAGCGCATGCTCTACTTAGGTCAAAAGAAAGCCTTTGCCTTCCTTAACCTACACCTCTTACCACTAAGACATTCAACAAATGAAAAAATTCAACTAAGACATTCAACAAATGAAAAAAATAGCCCTTTTGGAATAAGCAAAGCTAATGGGATTGCTCTAGTATATTTGTAGGTTCTTTAAGAATAGATATATATTCTCCCTTAAATATTTGTTGTTGTTGTAGTCCCTTAAATATTTAATTAATTTTAATATGTGGGAAAAATACAGCAACAGTATATTTTGTTTTTTGAGGCAGTTTGCTTTTTTTTCTCCCATGTATGTATGCATGAGTGAAATGTGCTCAGTATCAGTCTTGTGCCTTTTATGCTATTCGGAAAATGTGTGCATGCACGCATGCAGTCAACCTATGTACAAATAAAGCTTCTCCATACTTCAACATTAGAAGCATTTGAATGGTTATTCAAAGAGCTATTTAAATGAGGCATCAGCCAGATTTGCAATGTAAATAGAAGCTATCTGAATGAGACCTCTCCTTGGAGAGCATTAGTTTTGACAACTGTTTCTTCTTTTTCTTTTGACTTCTCATACTGAGTCATAGCACACTTCATTCACCCCCATGCATATTCTCTTTTGGCAGGGATGACTCTGTCCTCCCACCCAGTTCGCTTCCAAAGAAGTGTGGTGGCGGCTAAGAGAAATCAGAGTGTGGAGACGACCTTTGCCCTCTTAGGCGTCACAGACTATTCTGGGTTTCAGATTCCTCTCTTTCTTGTATTCCTGATCATGTACATCGTCACCGTCATAGGGAATCACGGAATGATAATAATCATTCGGATCAACCCGAAATTTCACACACCCATGTACTTTTTCCTTAGTTACCTTCCTTTTGTCGATTTTTGTAATTCCTCCATCGTTACTCCGAAGCTGCTTGAAAACTTGGTGGTGGGTGATAAAAGCATCTTCTATGGTAGCTGCATGCTGCAATATTTTCTCGCCTGTTCTGCAGTGGTGACTGAGTCCTTCCTGCTGGCTGTCATGGCCGATGACTGCTTTGTGGCTATCTGCAACCCTCTGCTTTATATAGCGGCCATGTCTCAGAGGTTCTGTGCCCTGCTGGTGGCTGGCACATACCTGTGGGATGTTTTGTCCCTTGGTACTCCTTTGCTGTGCTCTCCATTTAGACTTCTCTGGATATAACATAATCAACCACTTTTTCTGTGAGTATACTGCTCTGATAGCTGTCTCTAGTTCTGATGTGCACATTCCCCACCTTCTGCTTTTTGGGTTTGCCACCTTCAATGAAGTGAGTGCACTACGAATCATCCTCACATCGTACCTTTTTATTTTTGTGGCTGTGCTGAAAATCCGTTCTGCAGTGGACGTCGCAAAGCCTTCTCCACCTGCACCTCTCATCTGACTGCCGTCACCATCTTTCACGGCACCATTCTTTCCCCCTACTGTGTGCCTAACTCCCAGAACTCCTAGCAAACAATCAAAGTGGCTTCGGTCTTCTATACTGTGGTGAACCCCATGCTGAACCCCCTCATCTACAGCCTGAGGAACAAAGATGGGAAGGATGCCTTCAGGAAATTAATAGAGACAAAAGTCCCATTTCACTGAATCCATTGCAAACGATGGTTTCCAAAGCAATGGGGTCAAAGATGCCTGTAAATATGGTAGCACGCATTGGTAAGAGCTGTTTGTGAATGCCTGTCATGTGAAGGTAAATTTGTAACTTTAATATGCTTGAACATACCAAAGAAGTTTAATTCTGGGGGATTTCCACAGGTATTAAAAGCCACACAGTATCTGTTTACTTTAAAAAATATATACCCCAATACTATAAATCTCAATAGATAAAAGATAAATAAAAGCAGACTATTCTATTTAAGGCACAACATTGCTGTGATGTTATCTACATGACAGACTTTGAGTTGCATTTTGACAAACTTTTTCACATTTAAGACACAACTGAAGTATATGAGGTAGATCACTATTTATATCCCATTTCTTAAAAGAGGAAACAAAGAGGCAAAGAGGTTCAATGCATTGTCTAATACCATCTACTTAGTTCAAGACAAAGAATAACTGGTAGTGTCATGGTGAAGCACCCGATTTTGCAGCTTGAATTCACCAGTGGCTCAGTGAGGGAAAATACCTGATAATCTTGTTCTCATAAAGATTTACAGATTATAAAACTCAATGGGACAGTTCTACTTTCTCCTTTGGGATCAATAAACATTGGAATTAATGTGCTTGGTTCTTAGTCTTAATGGAGCTACTTAATTCTGTTTAATTTAAGGATGCTTATAAGTGAATGTGTTAAACTATCACCCCCAAGATACAAATTTTTTTATAAGCAGGCTGCTTTCTCTTTTAACCAAATATGGGGCATAATGTTAATGAGATGATATCAACTCATTACAGAAAAGTTCTTTCTTATTTATTAATGGTTATGACATTAAATGGCTTACCTTCAAATTTTTTTATGTTGTGTGTGTTCATCATGGTTTTCAAACACATGGGGTAAGCATTGATACTCTTTTGGGTAGATATGTTGCTAGGTGTTAAAGGTGAGTAATTCTTATTTGATACATCTGTTCCTTGGATTCTGTACCTCCTGTGGATAAGCAAGCAGCCTTGCACTTGGAACAATCACCTTATGTTGAAAAGGAGAGAAGAAAAGAACATCACAGTGTTACATAAGTAATGTCCAGAAGGCCAAGGGATTTGTGATTTACACAAGGTTGCATAACTAGAAAAAAACTTGGTTTAGGATGGGAACTTAGCATTTTTTACTGCAATTTTAGTGCACTTTTAGTCTATTAGCTCTGAGATTCTCAGTCTGAAAGGTCATGAAAATCAAATGATATCCAAATTACATATCCAAATGACTATACACTGGGGCCATTGTGATGCTCCCACATTATTCCTGGGTATTTTCACTCAAAGGTTGCATTACTGATCTGGAAGATTTCTAAGATGTTTAGCCTAGTTATAATCATTAAGACCAATGAATGTAATACAAAATTCATCCTAGATTAACAAGATATCATACTCTAAAGTTCTTCTCTAGTTACACGTGAATGAATAAACAATTACAGAATTTCAGGAAAAAAGACTAAAAAATTAAATCAAATTAGAGTATTAAGGCTAATCCCACAAACTGAGGCTATATAAGGCATACAGTGAGCAAAATTATGAAAACATTCATAACCCAAAACCTTGAGGAAATGCATCTAGGGCTCAGGAACATAATTTTGGGGTACATCAAGGTCAATTAGCATAACATAGTCCACCAAGACAATGTTCCACATTCTACTTTTATAAGTAGTGAGTAGAATCTTAAAAACTTGAGTCATC
>NW_022103958.1:1647828-1648852 GCF_000313985.2 Echinops telfairi | reverse complement strand
TCTCCTCCCCGAGACCCCTCTGCAAGGGGATCTCCAGTGGCCTACTAATGGGCTTTGGATCTCCACTCTGCACTCCCCCCATCATTCACTATCAACATCCAACTTTCACATGCCCATGAGGCAATTGAAAATACCATGGCATGGGTCAGTCCACAAAGTAACAGCCTTGCTTTACAATACTTTAAAGAGGACTTGTGCAGCAGATTCATCTAATGCAATGCATCATTTGATCTCTTGATTGCTCCTCATGAGCATTAATTGTAGATCTTAGCAAGACAACATCCTTGACAACTTCGATCTTATCTCTATTTATCATGATGTTCCCTACTGATCCAGTTGTGTGGATTTTGGTGTTCTTTACATTGAGTTGTAAACGTTATTGAAGATTTCAATCAGTGATCTTCACCAGTAAGTGCTTCAAGCACCTCTCATTTTCAGCAAGCAAGGTTTTGTCATCTCCATAGCGCAGGCTTTCAATAAGCCTCCCTCCCATCCTGATACCACATGCTCCATAGAAACCAGTTTCTCCAATTTTCTGCTCAACATACAGTTTGAATGAGTATGGTAAGAGGATACAACCCTGGCATACACATTTCTTGATTTTAAACATCCTGGACAGAGCAGAACAAAACTCAAAAAATACTAAAATGTGCAATGCTTATTAGAGACTAGTGGAACCCATGAGACGATGGCTCTTCACTCACTCACTCACTCACTCCCTCACTGCCATGGAGTGAAATCTGACTCATAGTGACCCTACAGAATGGGATAGATATGCCTCTGTGGGTTTCCAAAACCATAATTCTTTTTTTTAATAATCAAAAAATAATAATTTTATTGGGGACTCGTACAACTCTTATCACAATCCATACATATAATCCATTGTGTCAAGCACATTTGTACATTTGTTGCCATCATCATTCTCAAAATATTTGCTTTCTGCTTTATTTAGCCCTTGTTATCAGCTCATTTTTCCCCTCCCTCCCTGCTCCCCTCTCCCTCATGAACCCTTGATAATATATAA
>NW_022103958.1:1615190-1647360 GCF_000313985.2 Echinops telfairi | reverse complement strand
GGGGGAGGGGGGAGGGGGGAGGGAGGGGAAAACTGAAAAATGAGGAACTATAATTCTTTACATGAGTAGAAAGTCTGATTTTTTTCCTTTGGAACAGCTGGTGGGTTCAAACAGCTTACTTACATTGCAGTTAGCAGCCCAATGTGGAGCCCGCTATACCACTAGGGTTTCTATGATGATCCTTTGAAAACCAGCAACCAACCTCAATTCCACTGATTCCATGCTGACTCATAGGTTCCTGCTAGTGACCCTATAGAACTGCCCCTGTGAGCTTCTGGTACTCTAGAATAGAAAAACTCATCTTTCTCCTTTGAACCACCTCTTGGTTTCTAACTCTTAACCTTGTGGTTAGTAACCCAGTTCACAAGCACCAGCTGTCTTAGATACCCGTAAAGCCTGAAATCAAATTCATCCTTGTGGCTCAACTATATACCAAAAAGTAGGCCTACATGCTGAGCAATAACGCCAAGGAGTTATGCAATTCTTTTAAAAGTTCCAACTATATGCAATCAAAAGGACATAATGCTCAGAAGACAAGAACATTCAGGGAAAATACGCCAATGAGGAATGTGAAAAAAAATTCTTGCTTTTTATTAATTGAATTTAGAATTCTTTGAAATCTCAAGTTGTTCATTTAAAGAAAGCAAATAATATGCAGTTTTCATTGTAGTGCTTACTTAATACATTCCACATAAAGAAAAAAAAATTAAAAAGCAAGTGAAACACAAGTGGGAGGACTATTACTACCTTGTGGGTATTACAATCGGTGTTACAAAACAAAATGAATATGAATTGTTGAACAGATACCCAATTAGGTATGCTAACATTCACCTAAATCACCATAGATTTCTTTTTTCCCCTCAAAAAGGAATACATTGCTTATACGCCTAACATGAATTAATATCAAATGCATTTTTTAAGTAAAGGAAGTCAGAATCCGAATCTATATAATACACAATTCAATGACATGACATTCCAGATAACAAGTGAAGAGTAAAATAGTAACTATATGCATTTCACTACAAAACTAACAAAGTGAAAACACTTATTAAATACTGTAATTTAGGGAATGTGTAAGACAAAAGGATGTTATTGGAAGGGAAAATCGGAATGATCTCTTAAAGCTACGTTAGTAACCTCTCTTAAAATTGTAGTTTTATTCTATGGCCTAGCAAGGCTAAATTCTACAAATTAACTATATACATCTATCCGTATAAAATAAAATAGAATAAAGGATATTCATAGAATCATTATTTATAGTAGCAAACAGTGAGTGGCCACAACAGAGGAAGAAGGAGAGTCAGGGATAGGAGGAGGATACGAAAAAATGATTAGTAAAATAAATTATAAGGTGGTTATGAAAATATAATATTAAGATAGAGATCAAGGCTTTCTGATATATTTGAGAAAGGGAGTCCATTTTAATTGTTTTTCTCCCCTAGAGAATGGAGCAACTTTCCTTAGTCATATGAGGTAACCATAAAATTGAATCTTACTTCACACATTGATGAGGTTTCTCAAAATAGTGTATCAAATTTAGGTTACATGAATATACAAAAACTTTCAGGGAAAATCGAAGAAAATAAATTCAGAGGACAGATGAAACACAGAGGGAGAAGTAGCACTTCTATCACATCGAGTGCAGGAGAAAAATGACATTTCTATAGAAAATTAGACAGAGATTTAAATCCATATTAAAGGAATTCAAATAGCTTAAAAATCATGAAAAATCGTTTAACTACACTCATAGTAATAGAAGCACAAGTAAAAACTGTCCTGAGATATCTTTTTGGCCTGTCAGAATGGTCTGATAATTTGGCAATTAATACTTGATAATGATGACTCCTATAATTACACATGCTTGTTAACAATAGGAGTGTATGAGAGTGTATGAGAGTTCAGGGGACTGGGGAAGGGTAAAATAAAATATAAGTAGCTTCTTATCAAATGTACCTAATGATATAATACTTTTCCTCCAGGATTTCTGATATATCCCAGAAAATGATTTAATTTTAATTGTTTATTTTTAGTCCTCTAGGGAATGGGGCAACAGATCCTCTCTAGGGCTTATGTCTCCAGGTTGTGACAATATATAGAAGTGCAGATGCTTCATTCCCAACTGAGTTTTCCAGAGGCAGGAGAGGAAGTCCTTTTGCCATTAAAAGGTTTGTTTTAAGATACTAAACAAATGTGATAAACAATTTCAATGTAGGTTTTCTAGGAAACAACTCAAAAGGGAGAAGACTTAATCTTTACAGCTGGAGAGTTCTTGAGGAATAATGACCCATGCGGGAAAAATACACATAGCAACATGCGAGGAGCAAGAGGTGAACCCTGTTGAGCCTTGCGTAGAAGCTTTGCACAGAACTCATCAAAAACAGGGTCCTAGAAGATAACAATTGAAAGGAGGCCTGGTAGAGTAGTGGTTACACCGTGGACTGCTTACACAAGGGCAGCAGTTAGAAAACAATAGCTCTCTGCAGGAGAAAGACAAGGCTTTTCACTCCTGTACAGAGTTAGTCTCAGAAACCCACAAGGGCAGTTCTATCCTGTCCTAGAGGGTCCCTATGAGTCAGAATTTACTCAATGGCAGTGAGTTTTGTTAATTGTTTTTGGTTTGAGAGTTTGGGGAATATGTATGTACTTTTGCAAATTTTTGAGCAATTGTCAAGGTTGAATACAGATATATCTAAGCAGATTGAAATAGATTGTATAGTATCATTAGTAGAAAGACGAAAGCTATCTATCATCTCTTTAGCTGTCTACCCAGCTTTAATTGAGACTTCAAAATATTAAACAGAAAACACAAGTAGCCCCCACAATCAAAAGACTAATTAAATGGGGGTAATTATAGGGGATAAGATCTAGCTGTTCTATTTTCTACACTTAAAATGGGGGAATAAATTCTTCACATCATTTTGATATTAGTGAAATATGGTGTTTAGAGTAGTGAAATATGGTGTTTTAAAAAAATGGTAATTAGAATGACGAGCGGTATAATGACTAGTGGTATAAGCGTGTCTTCAACACTCAGATTTATATAGAAACAAGATAGAGGCCTTGAGTATTCCAGTCTAGCACAGGAATGGACTGTTTAATTTCTGAAAAGTTTTTGCTGGTTTTCAGAATCAGAGATAATCTTATTGGACATCACAAACAGATAAAGAAACTTCCCAGAATGGTGGTTTCTGAGAGGTGCTTGACATGAATTCCAGCAACACATGACTCATTTTGCATGATTAGTTCACATTTTAAATCCTTCTACATGTTTAAGATGGGGACAAAATATGTACCATAGCTGTCTTGATGGAAGAGAAGTTAATGTGGAAAATTTTGGAAAGAAAATTTCTAAGTCATAGAATCTTTAATAATTCCTGGTGTGACAATATCTCTAAATTCCATTTTCCTGTGTTTTGTATAAACGTTGCTTCCAATATACCTCTGTCACACATGATAGGATTGTTGGAATATTTCCCATAACTTTAGAGTCTCTGTTTCCAATTCCAAGGGGGTAATCATTAATAAAGGGAATATGTTAGTGGATAGAGATATGTAATTGCTTAGTATTTAGGGTGGAGAAATGGCACATGGATGGGCATCATAGACTGGTCTTTTTGGTCTTTGTGTCACTGAGACACTGAAGATGTCTTCTAACTTGGATTTTACTTACCTGTAAAATGAAGCTGTATATTAGATCATCTTCAGTATCTGTTGCAATTCTTTAAATCCTCAAGCAATGAGAAAGACTAGAACATAAGACTCCTTGATTTGAAAAAAGAAGATCGAAAAAGTTTATTAATTTAGAATCATGATGATCCCGTGTGTGTTAGAATAGAAATGTGCTCCATAAAGTTTTCAATGACTGATTTTTCAGAGGTAGATCGCCAGGCCTTTTCTCAAAGGCATCTTTGGATCAGCTGGAACCACCCACTTTAGATTAGCAGCCAAATGCATTAAGCATGCGTCATGCAGGCTGTTATAAAATAATTGAAATCTGTTTTCATATCAAGTCTACTGCACCCAAAAAAATGAAAATTCTACATAGAATACATAATAATCACACAAGAGAGAGATACAAATGCTGTGCATTTATTATGTCGCAGCCTGTACAGGTGATGTAACAATTAAACAAAGCAATTTGTACGGGTCTGACTTTTGTTACTGACTGTGAAGCTGACATAATCTGTCATTACATCAGGTTACCATTGTCTTTTGCAAATTTATAAAGCACAAAAATACCACAGAATTCCTAGATATCATTTTAATGTATCTATGAATATTAAACATGAGAGTTCAGATCTTAAACAAAATCAGTTAAATTATGATTTTTACTTTCCCAAAAAACTTTTAAAAATGATTACTGGGTTTAAAATTTTTAGAAACTTAAAATCTCTTTCTTAATGAACACATGTCAAAAGCAATGGCTTTTTCTGTCCAGTCGAGGAGAGTTGACAAAAGCTCCCTGCATCCTCACCCTCTTTAATGTCTACCTGTCTTTTAAAAATTTACTTCCAGGAGTTTGCTATTTTGTTAAACAGCAGCCATGCTATTGTCAGAGAGAAATAAAAGCGGAGCTACATTCACCTTGTTGGGCTTCTCTGATTACCCAGAACTGCAGGTGCCCCTTTTCCTGATATTTGTGGTCATCTACTGCGTCACGGTTGTAGGAAATCTCGGGATGATTGTAATCTTCAAAATGAATCCCAAACTGCACACTCCTATGTACTTGTTCCTCAGCCACCTCTCGTTTGTAGACTTCTGCTATTCCTCCACCGTTGTTCCCAGGATGCTGGTGAACCTAGTTGCAGAAGACAGAGCCATTTCATTTCTAGGATGTCTCGTGCAATTCTTTTTCTTTTGTACCTTCGTGGTTATTGAATCCATTTTACTAGCTGTGATGGCTTATGACCGTTTTGTGGCCATCTGTAACCCTCTGCTCTACACAGTCGCAATGTCCCAGAGACTCTGTGACATGCTGGTGGTCGGATCCTATGCATGGGGTCTAGCGTCTTCCTTGTTACTCACCTGCTCTGCTTTGAAATTATCTTTTCGTGGTTTCAACACAATCAACCACTTCTTCTGTGAGTTTTCCTCACTTCTCTCAGTTTCTTGCTCAGACACTCACCTGAACCAGTTGCTGCTTTTCATCACTGCCACGTTTAATGAAGTGAGTACATTACTCGTTATCCTTGCCTCTTACGTGTTCATCGCCGCCACCATCTTGAAAATGCGCACAGCCAGTGGACGTCGTAAGGCATTCTCTACCTGTGCCTCTCATCTGACCGCCATCACTATCTTCCATGGCACCATCCTCTTCCTCTACTGTGTGCCCAACTCCCAAAACTCCAGGCACACAGTCAAAGTAGCCTCTGTGTTCTACACAGTAGTGATTCCCATGTTGAACCCCTTGATCTATAGTCTGAGGAATAAGGATGTCAAGAATACAGTCAGCAAGATAATGCACATGAAAGCCTTTTCCCATTGAGGATAACATTTCTGTAGAATTATCCTTCACTTGGAAATAAAGTGTCTACAAAGAGGTTGTTTACAAAATGTCTTTTAAACAGTATAGGTAAAATTACACAATGTTAAGAATGTAAACTTTGGCGCAAAAAGACTAATCTTGGCTTTGTCTCTTAATTACAGGAAAAGATCCACAAGAGCTATCATCTTTAGTTTTATATCTATAAAACTGTGATAATATGAACTAGTTCATGGTCTGATAATTAAGGCCGAAAGTGTAGATATCATGTGGAACACCTTACATAATTTGAATAAACTGCAATTTCATGCCACTTTCTTTAAAGATACTTGCGGAGTACAATAGGCTCTTAATAAAAACCTGCTTGCTTGTGATTTTTATTTTACAAATCAACAAATGGCAGTAGGTAAGACATAGGCATTGCCTTTAGGGAATGATACAGTGATGATGATGGGGCAATAAAAAAAAGTGGTTATTGTATATGACAAACTATAATAATAATCACAGAAGCATTAATCCAGGGAATAGTTCAAACCCATTTAGTGAAGCTAACAACAAAAAAAGGGGTTCATAAAAGAGCTATTTGGGACCCATTTCAATGAAGAAGGTATTTTATTCTAGAAGAAAGGAGAATAATCAGACCCAAGGAAAAGAAAGGGTAAGATTGAGGTCACTCACTTTTATTGAGTGCACACTGTATAATAGGTGTGCTGTTGTTGTAGATACAACTCATGTTGGCATGAAAGCAAGTGGGATCGATATGGTCTTTACACTGAACCCATTTCTAAATAGCTCCAGTCTGACAGAATCATAGGCTTGATACTGTGCCCTGGAAGATTAGAAATGGATCTCAGAAAACCTGTAGATAAAAACTACTATAATGAGTGTCTTCCCAATCCTCATCTCACAAAATTATTTTGCACATCTGGTTATCACAAATATTACATACAAGTGTAAGTAAAAATGATCACTGCAAGATTTTGGAAACCTTTATTAAACAAAATTTTAAAACTATGAAGCTATAGTTTATTGGCATACCTTGTATCTAAAACTATACACTTCTGAAGGTCGTGTTGCCATTTCTTTAGCCCTTCCCTGAGTAATGTATACTTTGTCAAAATAGCAAGTTTGGCATCCTTGAGAGATTCAAATTGTTTTCCTTTAAAATGTTCTTTGAGTTTGGAGAACAAAAAGAAGTCTGAAGGTGCAAGACCAGGTCTGTACAGTGAATGGAGTAACATTTCTCAACAAGATCATAGGACAGCCATTGCTACCAATAGATATATTGGGTAATCAATTCTCTTTTTACAGGCAAATTTCATTCACTTTTCCCTTCTTTTTTGGTGCAAATGATACAACCAAATTAGCTTTTACACTGATGAAATTGAGATCTATATAGTTCAATTAACTCAGCTACACTTGTAAAACCAACTTTTGACAGAAGAGAAAAAATAGAGCAATTATTTAAAATTCCAGCCAAACCAGCAGTACTTTTTCTAGTAAGTAATGATGTAAGATCTCATATTCTTTCATTCCCCAACTCAAACTAAACTCACTACCATAGAGTTAATTCTGACCCCTAGTGACCATTTAGGACAGGGTAGAGCTTCCCTGTGGGTTTCCAAGACAGTAACTCTTCACAAGATTAGAAACCCTTGTCTTTAATTCACAAGAGTCACATTCCTCATTCTTTATAGAAGATCCCTTTGTCTATAAATTGAAGATAAGAGTAGTATTGAGTTGTTTTGTTTTCTTTTTTGTCTACACAATCTCAGAATAGTTTTGTAAGTGTATGTACCCCTGGAATTTTATTGTAAGTTTAAATAGCATAAAAAAGTGTAATCATCATTGTATATCATGATTTGTTTAAATTACATGGATAAGATCATTTTAAGCAATCAAATTTATATTTTTCCTCCCTTTCCGGGACTTACATTGCAATTTAACTTTCCCTTTAAATCTTTTCATTCTAAGAACCACATTTTTATTTTTAATTTCTTTTGTCATAATGCTTTTAGTGTTATTGAAAATTCTATTTTGGGATTCAGTTATTCTTAAAACAATGCAATATCTACACTGAGGAGTTGCAATTGAATTACAAATGCTAGTTAAAATTTAATGAATCACAATTAAAAAATGATATTGAAAATAGTCTCTTTGTCAGAAATGTAGATTTGGATTTTTAATTATTATTATGATATCCAAGAAATAAATAAATCAACACCATAGACAATAAGTTCTGTATCTCTATTTTATAATTAATAAAAGTGCTGAGAAGTCTAAGTCATATTATAGAAAACCCACAGATCCCAAACTCACTGCCATTAATTCAATTATTTTCATACCATATGGCATTTACAATGCTACATATTTTTATGGGAGTAGATAACCTCATCTTTCCTTTGTGGAGTGGCTGGTGCATTTAAACCACCAACCTTGCAGTTAGAAATCCTTTGCCTAACACAAAACACCAACTGGACTCCTCTTTAAAAGCAAACTGAGATAGAAACTCTGATGAAAATTGTGCTGTAATAGCAATGACACTCAATTCCACGCAAACTTTGTTCCAATTTTAAGCTGATTTTTTTCTGCAAAATTTATTGTAGTAATGCATTAGACACATAGAGTGCTATTGAATTTTTTTGAAAGCTAACAATTTGGAAATGGCATTTATTCCAAATTTGTTCCATAACTAGGTTGATTGCAAACTGCCCACATGATCCAGTCCATCTTGTGTCCATGGCCTTTTCAACTTCTCATATCAATTACTTGAATCACTTTCTCCGTGTGTTAAACGTCACCTAATCTTGTGACTTGTTTTGGCTAACAGATGGTGGCCAAAGTGGTATGGTGCCAATCCCAAGAATTTGGAAGGCCTTGAAGATATTGCACAATCTTTTGCGATCCTGTGAAGTTGCCATCTGAATAAATACAAACAAATAGCATAATGAGAGAAACATTACTCCATTAGCAATCATATCACATGACATGGAGCCCCCAAACAAATTAAGAATTAAACTCTCTTAGAGTAGATAACCTACCACTCGATTTCATTCACCTAAGGCCTGGTGGTGTAGTGTTTTTGCGACCTGTAGGGTCATCAGTTAGAAACTACCAACCGCTCTGCATGAGAAAAACTGGGCTATTTACTCCTGTAAACAATTGCAGTCTTAGAAACCCACAGTGGGTTGCTATGAGTCAGCATTGACTCAATGGCAGTGAATTTGATTTGGAGCAAGATGAGACAACCTCTGCTGAGCCTCCACCAGATAAGCAGAATTACCCACCTGGCTCATGTAATAGTGGAAATAACAAATGGCTGTTGGTTTCAACCAATATGTTTTTGAGGGTTTGTTATGTAGTCAATAATGTCACTTTCTCAATTTCTAGGGATATTACCAAAAGGACTCCCAAAACTTACCATATGACAATTAAGAATATCCGCTATTTCCTCCCTGAGAGATTTAATTTGAAACCATACAAGTAAAAAGTTTAGAAAAATTAAAACATGGTTTATTTCATTCACATATTTGCTGATATAAAATTGTATTACCATAGTATTATCTTATATGCTTTAAATTCATTTTTGTTGATTTCTCATTTAGATTTTTCAGTTACAGATAGTAACCATAACATAAATGCCATAATATTTCTTAAATTAAATCAATCTTTAAATATACCTCATAGATCTTTAAATATAAATACACGAGCAAAATAACTTTCTGTGAGTGGTTTGTTCAGACAATGTCAGGCATCACTTCCAACTCTTCCTTTTTTAAAAACTGATTCACTTTAAAATTTGCCATATGTGACTCTCTCACTCAGAAGAGATGCATTCTATAATGATAGTTCGATGAAACACTAGGAATAAAACTAGGTATCAAACAAATATTGTCATCACTACTATATAAATATGTTAGAGGCAAGCATCACCATATGCCTAAGATGCACATGTAAGACCATTCTTTCCCATGGAAAGGCATATGTATGCACTTGAGAGAAATGAGAATCCGTGCCTTGATTAAATGCAAGTTCAACCTTCACAGATAAGAATATTTCAGGTTGTTCTTTTGATTTAAGTTAGAGAAGTTTGACATTTTCCCCTATGGGATTAATTCACGTATTAAGATGTGGATGGGTAGAAGGAACCTCTTGCTTTTGAAAAGTAAAAGAAAAAGAATTGTGAAAATGTCCGTGGGAAAGGATAACCAGAAAGACTTCTCAAGCTCAGGGAAAACTCAGAAAGATCAAATTTGGAAGAAGACACTTTCATTTGTTGAGAATTTAGAACCCGATCCACATGTGTGGCAGTTATATAATCTGTTGTCAATTTGAAGATTAAGAGTGAAAGGGTGGGGTCTAACCTGTCAATCACTGTATAGCCAATGAGGCCTCTCTGTGGGCCTGGCCTTCTCCTGAGGATTCTGGGAACTCCTGCATTCCTCTTTGAAGACAGGAGATCTCTCTCTCCGCTCACTCACAGTGAGACATCCCTGTGGAAAAAACACATGGAGAGAGGCTGATGGAGCCAGACCTCTGGAGCCAGAAAAGCCACGTGGAGATGCCTGCCAGCCCTGAGATCCTTACAATGCCACTGGATCCACAATACTTCCCACACACTAGCCTGTGGTCTTCCTGCATTCAGCGTTATTGCATATGTTTCGTGAGTCTGAAGAGGAATTTATAGATTGGTATCAGTCACATGGGTTAATATCATGCTTATGGACTTGTTCTGGACTGGTCTGGGAAGTTTTCTCAACATTCAGCTGCTCTTATATATAAAGTTTTTCTTATATACATATAAATGTGTCTATTAATTTATTTCTCTAGTCTACCTGGACTAACACAACACGAAATTCTTGAAAATTGGTACATCTCAAGCCTCACAGACTGTGATGACAATGCTATTAGTTCATGTACTTGCTATTTAGTCATTAGAGAAGCAGCCCTCAGAGATCCTTATGGTGGTTTAATTGCATGACCTCTGGCACTGAAAATTATTCCTAGGTTATGTGCCATCCTAGGGCCTCTCTAAACTTTCGTTCTTCCTCACTCCTTCATATGGTACAAACCAAAAAGCTCCAGGTAAGCTCTTCTGACCAAAGATTCTGTAGTACCACAGGGAAAGTTATTTCTACCTATAAGACAGTCACTTCATATGTAAAGGGAACATAAGTGTCCTTATCATTTAAATTTATAAAAATGAGATGAGTTAATGCTTGCATTGAACTACTTGTACTTAGGAGGTACTCAGTAAGTCTGTATAATTATTATTTTCAGTAAAATCTATTCATTATACCCTTTTTGGTATTTTATACAACTTTAGTGAGAGGTTAGATCCTATTCCTTCAAAGAAGGAGCTCTTGATCATAAGACAGGCACATTTTATGTGACTTGGTTATATATTTCATAACAGAATCCCAGGCATTATGCTTGGAGACAACATACATGCTCTGAAATTCACAATGAACTTTGGAAGAAATCTGGATACATTATAATCTTATTAGTTGCTTGGGATAGTTTTTATTGTTTATGTTTATATTTCATAAAAATCAGGTAAGATACCAATGGTAATTAAGTAGATTCTGCCAAGACCCCCACCTTTTTTTTGGGGGGGGATGCCTGAGGTAGTTAGTTTATTGTGCCAACCTGGCCAATAAACACATGTGCAGTTAAATGAAGGGTGGAGGGATAAATGGCTCAGTGAGCCTCGCCTTTCGAGTTCTTGGGTCTCTTGCTTTGTGATGGTCAGACCAGAGTGCAGCTGCCTTAGCCAGTTCCCTGCTTCAGCTGGCAAAACTCGCTTCCTGCACGACATCCCTGAGGAGAAGCCACATGGATTTACCCCGATGTAGCCTTGGGTGCTGGAGCAGCCATATGGGGACCACTGCCAGTGCTGAGATGCTTACACATTCACTGATTTGGCTTTCCTCCTGCAGTCAGCGTCATAGTGTGTGTTTTGTGAGATGGATGAGCACTTTGTGGATTGGTGTTGGACATAGGGGTTAATGTTGGACTGTGGGCTTGGGCAGCACTGGGTTGGGATGTTTTCTTGATGTTTTCTTAACCTTTATATAAAACTCTCTCCTGTACATGAGTGTCTGTACTTTGTTTCTTCAAAGTACCCAGACTAATATAGTGCCTATGGTTTGAAAAATTGCCAGTTTTTCACTTAGAAACCAACCATTTGCACTACACAGGCACTTACATCTTGTCACCAAACTCATTGCCATCAAGTTCTGACTCATGATGGCTCTGCATAGGATTTCTGAGGCTGCAATTCTCTATTGGAGTAGATAGCCTTATCTTTCTCCCAGGGAGTAACTGTGTGTTTGACCCTCTGACCTGTGGTTAGCAGTCCAATACATAGCCCACAAAAGCCAAAAACCCAAACTCACAGGCATGGAGTCAATGCTGACCCAAATCAACCCTACAGGACAAGGTAAAACTTCCTGTATGAGTTTCTGAGAGAGTAACACTTTACAGGAGTAGGAAGAGCAATATTTCTCCTGTCAAGCACCTGGATGTTTCGAACTGCTTACCTGGGGATCAGCAGCCCAATACATAGCCACTGTGCCTCCAGGTCTCCACACTTATCCCACAGGGCCACATAATTGCTCAATTCCCAAGGTACAATACTTTCCTTGATTTTGCACTGACACCCACAAGGGTGGGGGCACTTTTTGGTTCAGTAAGCTCAAGAAGATGGGCCCTAAGAACTTCCAGAGACAAAATATAAAGCCTATAACATTTTCCATCACAGCATCATCAGGAAAGAGGAAGTCATGTCTGTCCCACAGGTTACTTGCTTAGACATCTTTCTGGCTGTTTGGAAATGTACATGAATGATATTTTTTTGAACGTGAACTATTAAAACAATTTCTCATGTGATTAATTCATGACCACACTATGTGGGAAACTGAAGATATATCAGGGGAGGAAGAAGTATTAGACAATTATTTTTTATTGTTATTTTAGCTCTATATTAGTTAATACATGTTTTAAGAATATAGTGTTTTGATCACTCTATTATGAAGATATATTTCTCCTTGACTATTAACAGTTCATCTAGAAGGAACATGGGAACAATTTAATCTCTAAACCAAATATCCTGTTACATCAGTAGCATGAGAAAATTAAACAGTATAAATAGAATAGGAATAATAAATTGATTCTCTCTTTTCCTCCTCTTTCTTTCAAATCAGATCTATCTATAGAATGGATAAAGACTACATGGAGGTTATTTTGAATGTCTTATTGATCAGATGATGGCAATAAGCTGCCTCAGGACTGTTCATAGAATGACTAGTATATGAACTGCTTCTGAAATAGATCAGAAAATTATTTGACCTTTTGCAAAACATTTTCAATACCTCTCTAGGACAGAGTTTGGGCAGTAAAGAAATGGAAGTACTGTGCTTTTAAATATTTATTTTCCAGAATTCCAATATTTGAAATATTTGTTACAGAGTTTGGTAGGGAGAAAATGCATTTGAATTTTATGGAGCAATAAAACCAATGAAGTAATTTTTAAGCTCTTTCTAAAGATTCATTTCCATTCTCCAATTTTTAGAATGTGAAATTAAAGAATCATCTATTTATCTGCAGAAGTTAATGTTTCTGACATCTGAGAATTGAGTTGTGAATCGTTTGCATCTCCAGTTTATGCCCAGATTTTTCCTAAAATTCACAAAAAGTAACTTTCCATTTCTTTACTGCCAGAATTATTCTCCTACTTCTCATTATTTCTTCTGAGGAGAAAATCTGATCTGAATTTTGTATCACACAATGCAGAGTAATATTTAACTCTTATACTTATTTTCTCCAACCACAAATAAAGTTGGAAAATGGACCAGAAAACCGCACCATAATGATAGAGTTCACTCTCATTGGATTATCAGATGTTCTGGAGTTGAGAATCTTCCTCTTTCTGCTGTTCCTTTTAATCTATGGACTCATAGTTTTTGACAAACTGGGTATGATTACAGGGATCCAGGTCAGTTCTCAGCTACACACGCGCCTGTATTTTTTTCTGTTACTTGTCCTTTGTGGGTTTCAGTTATCCCACCATCATTGTACCTAAGACGTTAGACAGTATCTAAAACAAGGACAGAATAATTTTCTTTGTGCACTATAAAGTTCTACTTGTTTTGCACATGTGTGATCACTTAAGTAATCTTTCCGGCTGTGATGGCCTATCATTGCTTTGTGGCCCTCTGCAATCCACTGCTGTACATGGTTGTTACATCCCAAAAGTTCTGCATAGAGGTGGTGTCTGCCTGTGACCTGTGTGGAATAGCATGCTCTCCAATCCATTTGTGTTTTGCTCTTAAATTCCACCCCAAAGATCAAATGTGATTAATCACTTCTGTGATTGATCTCCAGTTTTTAGTCTGTTTATGTCTGTTTGTGAGGTGTGTTTTTTGTAGGCAGCATATTGATGTATTTTGTTTTCTTATCCATTCTGCCACTACCTGGGTCTTTACTGGTGCATCTAGTCCATTGACATTCAGTGAGATTATTGATATGTATGTATTTGTAACTGCCATTTAGCTTTACAAATGTGTGTTATGTGTTTCCATGTGTATTGTGTTCATCTTCTTTGTTCTTCCTGTGTTATTTCCCTGCTTTGGATATTTCTCTGTGTGTTGTTTTTGTGAGGAATTGTCTTGAGTGTTGATTTCTGGTTTTTGAGTTGTAGCTGTTGTTTTTTTGGCCATAATACATCATTCAGTATTTTTTGTAGTGATGTCTTGTTTTTGTGAATTCTTTTAGTTTCTCCTTGTCTTAAAATACTTTTATTTCTCCATCATATTAGTGATAATTTTGCAGGATTCAAGATTCTATGTCGACAGGTTTTTGTTTTTTTCTCCATTACTCTTTATACATCACTCAATTGTCTTCTTGCCTGCATGGGTACTGCTGAGAAATCTGAGGTTATTCTATTTGCTCACCCTTTGTATGTAATTGATCTTTTTTTTTCCTGGCTGCTCTTAGAGTTTTTTCATTGTCATTGATGTCAAATATTGACTACAATATGCTGGGGAGTTTTCCTTTTGCGATCTCTCCTGACTTGGGTTCTTTCACCTTTCTGAAGTTATATTTTCATACTTTAGACTTTGAGGACAGCTTTCTTACAGGAGCTCTTGGACTATTCACTGTGTGGTTTGTTTGTTTGTTTTTGGATCTTCTTCTTCTGTAATCCCTGTAGTACTCAGGTTATTACTCTTATTTCTGACCCACATTATTCTCAAGCTTTTCATAGACTCTTTTGCATTCTTTGTATTGGTTCTTCTTTTAGGTTGGATTCTATAGATTTGTCTTATAGCTCACTAATTTGGGTTTCCATCTCTTCTATTCTATTTCTCCATTCTTTTATAGAATTGTGCTGCTCCTTTATAGAATTGTTTAATTCTGCTATTGTAGTGATTCATTTTTGTGTTTCTGTTTGGTGTTTTTCTTCTACAGCATGTACTGAGGTTACTAGTTTTCTATTTTTTCACTTTTTTTCTTAGACTCTTCCTTTACTTGTTGCATGAGTGCAATCATTCTTTTAAATTCCTTTTCTGGTAAATCCATAGCTGGTTCCATTTCAGGTTTGATATTTAGGTCTGGCTTGTATTTGTTATTTGTTTCCGTTTCTCTTGATTTTTTTTTGTCTGTGTGTGCACTGATACCTTCTGTTGTTTCTTTGACAACTTGGAGTCACTGTTAGGGTGTTAGGGGGGGGGTGGAGTTATGTGGAGATGGTTTACTCTGTTAGGTTGTTTAGTAGAGGGGTGGTAGACAGTCTGTATGAGGGGTAGATTAGGTGTTAGGGAAGTGATCAGAAAGTGAGAGAGGATGTGTCAGCTTTGGGAGAAAGGAAGGAAAAATGGGAAAGAAGGGGGAAAAGTGGGAGGGATTGGGTATTGTTATTTGTAGGCTAAAATAAGGGAAGTTAGATCCCCAAAATTGGCAATTTGCAATGATGGAGGAATGGGTACTAATATTTCATAGAAAAAAAATATTTTAATTGTAAGAATAGTGTCAGCTGAGATGAGAAGGAACGAAAAGAGAAAATAAAAGATAAATTAATCCTACAAAATAAAACATTATGTATTTAGATTAAAGAGAGGAAAATTAAAGGACTGGGCCAGAGGCAAAAGTTTAAAAAGAATACAAGGGAAAATAGTACTAGAGTAAGCTGCAAGATAGCTGTTAATGTATGTTAGCTTGGGCTCCAAGCTTTGCCCAGGGGCTTTGTTTCTGTTGTGGGTGTTAACTTCTGGGTTGATGGGTATTAAGGGACTAGAAAACAAATTAAATTGCGAGCAAAAAAATAAAGTTGTCCATATAAATTCCACCTTTCCTTACATATACCTACAGATGGGGAAGTCCTGATTGAGTATGAATTTTAAGAAGAGTACTAAAATTTGTTTTAAAGAGGGGGAAGGTATAGAAATGATAGAATGTAGAGCAAAAACAGAACCAACTTTGCAAAGGAGCAGCTGGGTCCCACTCCTTGTCCTGGGGGAGAGCCAGGACTGTGTGTAGCAGAGGTCTTTTCAGCAGTTGGGGACAGTGTATGATAGTAGGATGTTTTACTACCTTGTGATCTTGTAGGGTCTCAGAGTAGGGTTGCGACTACAGCTAGGGGAATTATTTTGCTGTTTGGTATAGCTGCGGGTCCTGTATTCTCATGATTTAAGTTAATTATCTTTGGAGAATAGGCTCTGATGAATCAGGTCAGAGGAAATGGGATTTACTCTTCCAGATACTGTAGCTGACCAAGTGGGGGTAAGGGAATTGAATCTATGCCTGTCACCTAGTTAGGGGGCCTAGGATGGCAGAACAAAGCAATGCCATACTAAGAATGTATGTGGTCTAAGTGAGAGGTTTGGGATCCTGACTAGGGACTGGTACATCCTCCAACAGCTTGGTGGATTGCTAGGTATATGCCCTGAGAGCATCCACTGGGTCTCTAGGCTTCCAGTCTCTGCCTCAAGCCTAACATCCCTGTCTGGGCTGCTATTTCGAATTGTTTTGTTCTGCTAATGGTTTGTGTTGGTCAACTGCCACCCAGGGCAGTTTAAAGAGGGATAAAAAAGAAAGAGGGATAAAAAGAAAGGCTTCAATTGAGTTGCACCTTGGTCAAGCTGGTGTAGGTTTGTTTGGGCTGAAGCTACATGGGCTGATGTTAAAAGTGACTCTATTCCCAATTACAGCCACTCTTTTGGATGATAGGGGTGACCAAGTGGGGCATGGAAGAATGGGTAGGTAGGCTAAGGGATCAGGAATAAAGCCTACTCAGAGGACAGTTTTCTATCTGTATTGTTATGCTAATGCTCTGCCAATGGACCAGATGCGTGTTGCATGTTGCCCAGAAAAGTTTAAAAAGTTAATTAAAAAAAAAAAAGCCTTCAAATATCAGTGTATTTTTAAGCTTTGGGGGCTTTTATTTTGGGAGGGGGGTGTCTTAAGATTGTGGGCTATCCTAAGCTGTACCCCAGGAAAGGGGATTTGTTTTTCCCAGTGGAGCTGGCATTCCCTAAATTTGTGTTTACTACTTATGCCTGCTCCAGGCATACTGCTTATGCCTGCTCCAGGCATATATATTTTTCCCCACGTGGCTAGATAGTCACTGAGCAACACAGCCTGCTACTGGGAAGTTAGTGCTGTGGGGCTGAGCTCTGTTCTTAGGTGGAGACCAAAAGCTGTTATACTTTTATCCACTTTAGACTGGCCCCTTAGAACTATGTCTTGCCACTCTGACACTTCTGCTGTCAGCTGGGCAAGTGCCAGCAGGAGTGATCTGCAAAGGGGCACCTTATCAGCAGATGTTGCTGCTCTTTGAATTTTTTTTTTTAATCAATTTATTGGGGCTCATACAATTCGTCACAATACATAGATCAATTGTGTAAAGCACATCTATACATTTGTTGCCCTCATCATTCCCAAAATTTTCTTGCCTCTTGGGTTCCCGGAATCCGCTCATTTTCCTTTTTTTTTAAATTTCCCCCCCCTCCCCTTCCCTTTCCCCCATGCACCCTTAATAATTTATAAATTATTTTTGTATCTTACATTACACTGTCCGGCGCCTCCCTTCACCCACCCCGCTGCTGCCCGTCCCCCAGAGAGGAGGCCATATGTGGCTCCCTGTGATCCATTCCCCCTTACTACCTCCCCTTTCCCTCCTGATATCGCCCCCTTCACCCCCGGTCCTGAGAGTTTCTTCCATCCTACATTCCCTGCGCTTCCAATTCCCCTCTGTACCGCTGTGCATCATCTGGTCTAACCAGGTCTGCAAGGCGAAACTGGGGTCCTGGTAGTTGGGGGGAGGAAGCGTTTAAGAACTAGAGGAAGATTGTGAGCTTCAACATATTTGTATCTAACTATCTTCATGCTGATGCTCTTTTGGTCTGGCCTGGAAATGCAGAATATTCTTTCAGTGGCTCTCGTGTGGTGATTTCTGGGGAATCCCACAGGTTTGTGCTACTTAGTCACCATCATACACTCTCTCCTGCCATCTACCTCCTATCTTATCTCTTGCCTACTCTGATATCTGCATGAATGAACTGCTGGTGTACATTGTTGCCACCTTTGATGAGATCACCACCATCTTGGTCATTCTTACCTCCTACTTGTTTATTCTCATCACCATCCTGAGGATGCGATCTGCAGAGGGAAAGCGCAAAACCTTTCCCACCTGTGCCTCCCACCTCACAGCCATCATCATCTTCCACGAAACCATCCTTTTCATTTATTGCAGGCCCAGCTCTGGCAACAGTCCACACACAGACAAAGTAACCACAGTGTTCTACACAGTAGTGATTCCTATGATGAATCGTCTGACCTATAGTCTTAGAAATAAGGAAGTGAAAGGATCTCTCAAGAAAATCGTGGGCCTTAAATATTTTCATAGAGGAAACTTTTTTAGCATGACTCATGATTTCATAGTGGAAGGTGGTGGAGGGCGATAGTATTGGAATGTAGAAGTTAAAAGAAACTGGGTGGTTTTGGAATTCTTGTTTTTGATTCACATGTTAATTTTGATTTACTGTGCCTTTCCAATTAAACAGGTTTGAATATATGAGTATTTCAAATTTTTTAGCCAATTTTTCTGTTTTTCTTCAATTTTTAATATTTTAAGTACATATGGAATGGCACTGTTAAAGAAATGGACAGTTACTTTGCTGTAAAAACTTTGAAACTCTAAAGGAGAATTCAAAACAATCTCTTTTGGTGTCTATTATGGAACCAGTGATTCCCTATAAAACCAAATCTCTCTACAAAGTTTTTGTTTTTTCACATAATAAAAAACACACTTTCATCAGAGAAGTTATGCATTGATGAGAATTCTACTTGTGTATATATTTTAAGACTTAATTTTCAATCAGAATATATATGTTGTTGATTTCTTACTCCTGTACTCATTTTGCCACTGTTGCTGCCATAGTTGTTACTGCTGTGTTGGAGCTTTAGCTACTTTCTTGTCTGAGAAAAGGAGACAAACCATTAATTATTTCACAACATTCTTAGGCAATAGGAAAATCCTATTACATTTCAATAGTAAGTAGTTTATTGTATTGTGATGGCTACATACTTCAGTGGTACTAGAAATTCTCTCACTAGCATTTAAAATACCAGGAGAGTGAGCTATGTAAAACTGTGAAGCTTCAAGACTTAGAAAAGAAGAACTGGAAATGTATTTTCAAAATATAGCTAATGGAAACATGAATCACAAGAGAGCACTCTTGGACTCATTTTTCATTTCTTTGGATCCATCATCCAACCCGATGTTGTTGGGTTGATTACACTTCATAGCAACCCTATTGAATGAAAGTAGAACTAATCCACTAGGCTTTCCTGGGCTATTATTCTTTAGGGAAGCAGATTACCTTATCATTTTCCCCATGGCACAGCTAGTTTCAACCACAGACTTTTGTGTTGCCAACTAAGCAATTCTGAGAATATTGAACAGTATAAGTGTGAAATAATGAAAATGTAAATTAAGGACTTTTGGTGTCAATGTGTGATCTTAAATAGATATGAGGGTGATTTAACAAAAAAGCGCACAGTAAATCAAAAGTGAAGATGAGATCTTGATGTGAACTTTCTATCTGGGCTCTGAAAGGTTTGCGAACATCTTTACAAATACTAACAATAATGTTTCCAGATAAATGTAACTACTACTGGAGACACTGAGAAATCAAGTGTCTGACTTTTGTAATCCATGGAGCCCTGAGTGTGTATGGTTATGCATTGGGCTGTGATCCACATGGTCAGCAGTTCAAAGCCACCAGCCACTATGCAGGAGAAAGACCAGGCTTTCTATTCCAGTAAATAGTTACAGTCTGAGAAAATCAAAAGAAGTCTCTGTGAGTCAGCATTGATTTGATGGCAGTGAGTGTTTAACCTGGAACTACAAGAATCAGCAATAGATTGCCCATGTCTCTAGGAGCTCTGGTGGTGTAATGGATAGCTGTTGGGCTGTGATCTGCAAGGTCAGCAGTTTGAAACCATCAGCCCTCCCAAGGAGAACATGGGCTTTCTTCTCCCTTAAGAGTTACAGTATTGGAAACTCACAGGAACAGTTCTACCCTTTCCTGTAGGTTCACATGGGTTGGTATCAGCTCAATTTTAATTTTCATTTGGTGATTAACATAGATAAAGACATGCCTTGCAGCAACATAACTAAGCAGAGAGAACCCTGAAGGCAACATCTCCTTTCTTCCCTGTTAGGTTTAGTATCAAGGTTGTCCCTTACAAAGACTTGGAGATGGGATGCATACGAAATATTTGTTGACTGAATATAAAGATAACTGTTCTTATGATTCATAGAAAATTGTTTTGAGGCTGAAAGGTCAGGGTGTGTAAGAACATGATTCTTAAGCTTTTAAATTCTATATAAGATGTTTCTAAAGCTGCTGCTGTTTACCTTCATGTTTTCTTTTAAAAAAAAGCATTTCATCAGTAAACAGTAGTTAATTTTAATTGCTAAACTGGAGACCACTGGAGAATAGGCAACAGATCCTCTCTAGGGTCCTGCTGTCAAAGGAATTGGAATAGATACAAGGTTCTTAGATAAGATCTCCAGAGGTAAACCAGGTAGAGGTTGCTTCATTCAACATATGGTTTGTTTCATATTTCATATACGGTTTTAATATTTTGAGCAAATTATAGATTTTTTTCCCATGTAAGGCATCTTAGCTTCAGGCAGTTCTTCCAGCAAAAAAGATCATTTCGGAATATTTCTACTCATCACAGACCTTTTATAGCTGGAGTCTTCTGGAACAAGAACTTCACTCTTCAAAGCCTGGTACAGAGTGCCTGATATAGATGAGCTCCTCAGTAAGTTTCCTGAATTACTCTGTCCAAGGAGTGGGAGAACAGACAGTCCTTAAGAGTTTTCAGGGATGTTATCTACTTGTTGCTGTTGATTTTTGTAAGAGTTGTACATGGAACAATAGGGATTTGGTTACATAAAACTGGAATTGAAAGTAGCAAAATGGATTTCATAGGGAAAACAACAATAACGAACAACAACAACAACCCAACAACAACAGAAATAAGCTTAAGTAAGGTTTTCAATCGTGGAAAGAGTGCTGTCTCATGCCACTTGTGAGGAAAAAAATCAACTAACCAATCAACCACACAAACAGACAAAAAAATTAATTATAAGAAAGAACATGTTCAATTGGATATTTCCTGGATTGAATGAGCCTACATTATACAGGAGGAAAAAATTAACGTTATTAAATACACATACAGAGTTGAAATCAGAGAGCAGAAACATTAAAATCTACCATGATCTAGGAAATAGGCACATGTTCTCAGGCAGGAGTCATTCTGTATGCCATGTACACACTGCTTCCCTGTGGGTGCCATTTGACGTTATCTGGAGACATTTATGATGGTAAGGAGTTTGAGGGAAGATACTACTGAAATATAATGAGATGAGGACAATGATCAATGTTTCATAAATTATCCACGACAAAATATCAATGCTGTCAAGGTAGTAAAACAGTAAAAAAAAATGAATAAAGTTTTTGAAATACGGAGATTTATCTGAAAAAGATTGCTTTCTGGTTTGTCCTTAAGCCATTAAATATCTGAATAATAGGGCTGTTGAGAGTTGTAGGTGTTGCACAGGATTTGCGACCTTTAGTGCTGGAACAAGTGAAAGGTAGGTCCTGGGTCACAAACCAGAAATGAGCTTGCTAGAAAGGACAGTCTGAGCAAGAGGTCTTAAGTGTAAGTCACTTCCTGAAGGCATTCATACCATGTGGGAATAAATGCAGTACTAACCCAAGGGATATCCCAGAAAAATTTAGCTGAGTTTCCACTGCTAGTTTTCTAAATCATCCTGGGCATATGGCTGCCAAGTTTCTAATATGAATATGAAATTTATATAAACAAATATATTTATTTTAATGTGAGTATGTCCCATACCCTATTAGCTTTCTCCAATTCATCTGCAAAACATATCTGGCAGCAATTTGTAAAATCACATCATTCCTTTCATATGAAGAACTTGTTTCAAAAATGTGTTCATTGTAAGATTTCTACCCATATCATAAACAGTAAATACCAGGACAGAGAGACTGGCTTGCATGAGCCCCTGAACACTAATGACACAGAGACCAACTAAGTTGTGGGATGACATCAAGAATATCATATATGCACCATGCAAACTGTCAATTAGAAGGCAGGAAAGAAAGAAAACACCAAAGTGAAAGTCAAAAGAGACACTGAAATTAACTCTTAAATGTAGAGTATCTAAAGCAAATGAAAGAAACTATGAAGTAAAATAGCTGAGCATAAAATTTCAAAAGGCATCTCAAGAAAACAAAGTAAAATATTTTGCACAATGGCATGTGAAAGACCTGGAATTAGAAAGTGAACAGGGAAAGGCACCTTCAGCATATCTCAAGCTGAAAGAACTGAAGAAAAATTCAAGGCTGAAGAAGAAATATTGAAGGATTCTATGAGAAAAATGTTGAATGATGTAAGAAGCATCAAAGCAAATGGAAGAGATATACACAGTCAGTGTGCCAAAATAATTGGTCAACATTCAGCTATTTCATAAGGAAGGAAGCATATGATCAAGAACCGATGGTATTGGAGGAAGAACTTCAAGCTACACCAAAGGCATTAGCAAAAGCAAGGTTCCAAGAATTGACAGCATGTCAATTGAAATGTTTCAAAAACTATTAGAGATTTAATAAGGACGTTATGCTGTTAATATAAATTTTATTATATAAAATGTAAATCCCCATCTAATTAAAAAAAATTAAATGTAACAGAAAACAAAATCCACGAATAAAACTGATACACCATTAGAAGCACTTATCAGTCTATGCCAAGGAATTTGAAAAATGGCTCCCTGGCAAATAGATTGGAAGAGAGTCATATTGATGCCCATTCCAAACAAAAGTAACACACACACACACACACACACACACAGAGCAGAATTATCTAACACTTTCATTCATATCACAGCCAAGCAAAAATAACTTAAACTAGATGAAGCAGTGCATCAAGAGAGAGCTTCTAGAAATTCAAGGTGGATTAACAAGAGGTTTTGAAATGAAGAATACCATTTCAGCCGATTTCAGCTGGATCTTGGCTGAGAGCAAAAAATTTCAGAAATATGTTTACTTGTGCTTTCTAGGTGAAAGCATTCCACCATGTATATTATAACAAATTATGGATGCCATTGAGAAGAATAGAGAATTACCAAAGACTTTATTGTGCTCACATGGAACCTGTGCAAAGACAAATAAATAATTGTTTGAATAGAACAAATGTGTGGTCTTAAGTCAAAAAAAGGTGTGCATCAGGGCTGTTTCCTTTAGTCACAATTATTCATCTCCATATTGAACAATAATCCAAGTTGCTGTGGTATATGAAGGCCGTGGTAGCAGTATGGGAAGGCTTATTAACAATGTGTGATATGCAGATGACACTATCTTCCTTCCTGAAAAGTAAGGATTTAAGGCACTTACTGAAGAATGAAGAATAAGGAGAGCAGCCTTCAGTAGGATTACAACTCATTGAACAAAAATAAAAATCCTCACTATTGGACCAACAGCTAATATTATGATAAACTTAGAAAACTGAAGTTGTCAAAGGTTTTAAAAATTTTATTTGGATCCACAGTCAATCCTCATGAAAGTAGCAGTCAATCAATCAATACAATGAATTGAATTGGATAAATCTGCTGCACAAGACTTCTTTAAAGTTCTAAAGAGCAAAGAAGTCACTTTGAGGACTATGTTTTGTCCAAACCAAATCATGGTCCTTTCATTTGTATTACATATATGTGAACATTGGGCAACGGATAAGTAAAGATGTGAGAAGTGATTCATCTGAGTTGCGGAATTGGCAAAGAGTGTTGAATGTACGAAAGATTGCCAGAAGAACAGACAAATCCGTCTCTGGAAGTAGGACTGGAATATTCCTTAGAAGGAAGGACAGTGAACTTTGTTTCAAGTGCTTTGGGCATGTTATCAGGAGAAACTCGTGTCTGGAAAAGAACATGACTCTGTAAAGTAGAGGATCAGCAAAAAGAAAATATACTCTCAATAAGGTAGAATGACAAATGGAGGCAGCAATGGACTGAAGCATGTCAACAATTGTAAGGGACAGGACTAAGCAGTGTTTTGTTCTGCTGTACATAGGGACACCATGAGTCCGAATTGACTCACAGGAACCTAACAGCAACTATTGCTTACAAGCATGATGTCCTTCTCCACTGAGAGGTCTCTTCTGAAAAAACATGTCTGAACTAGATGATAAGAAGTCTAGCTATCTTGCCTACTAAATGACATTCTGGATGTACTTCTGAGAGGAATGTCCTACTACTAATTATAACGTTTTAGTAACTAGCCCCACAATAGTGAACCACCTAATTCCTTCTTTCTATAATTTTTTTTTGGTTTTGAAGCTCAGCAGAAACCTATCCACCATGAGTGACCCTGCTAGTGTTTGAAATACTTCCAGCATAGCTTCCAGCAATCCAGCAGCATGCAAGTGATCACATTGTGACTGATAGACTAGAGGTGGCTTCTACTGACTTGATGGATTTCAATGTGGCTTAGACACTGTTCTACAGGAAGTTAGGATATTTGGGAATACTAGAGGAATGGCAAAAATTAATAGGAAATATGGACATTATTTTAGACTGTTCAAATGGGCTGTAGCTTACATATACAATACTGGGAATTTAGTTTGCCATGATGCACCATCAACTACGGGAAGAGGCATGTTTGATTTTCCCCAATCCATTCCCGAGTTAAGGAGTTGGGTCTATTTTATTAATTTTCAGTGTCAAGCCATAGAGAGCAACAATCATTTGTGTCTTATGTATAGATTAACTTTTATGTTTAATTGTGTATTTTCCATAGAGACTGCTAATTGTTTGGGGGAACTTAACAGATCCTGTCCCCTGGAGTTTATATTACAGTATAAAATCTCTAATTCTGTACGATGCACAGTCTAATCATCTTCAGATCCATGGAAGAAATGTCTTCCAGTCAGGTTTGTTAGTTAGAACTAGACTCTAGTTACATGAATATTGAAATAAATGCATTTAATGGACACAGAAATAAAAATATGTCCAATTCTTCTAATTATATAGACTTCTAACTGCAATAACAAGTTTAAAATAAATTCTGTAATAAATTTAAGCTCTTTTCTAATTAGAGTATTTTTAGGCAGAAACTTTTGTACTCCATACATGCGGTTTAAAATATTTCTGTCTTTAGTATTGAAAGATTGATTAGTTAAATTAGTATACTTATTTTGTAACAATCAGCATGAAATGAAATCTAGTAATTTGTGGTAGAATGCAGAGTAAACAAAATGATAGATCTTTTTTCCCCTTTTTCTCCATTCTTCCACCCAAATGTCTTTTACTGAAGCTACTAAAGATTACAACAAAGATGTTTTCTAATAATTGTTCTATTTCTGAAAGTTATATTAATGTGCCCAGAGGAAACATGAACTTATCAGTTTTATTTGCTCAAGAAAGGATGTCATTATATTAAAGTAATGATTTATTTTACTATAGTCTAGCTTTATAGTGTCAACCTATATTGGGAAGAAGCATTGGCAACTTTATCTTTCTTCAATGTATGTCTTGGCAAAAGAAATACGGTGGTGCTGTCAGGTAAGAGTTGGGCTGCTGACCACAAAATTGAAGGTTCAAATCCACCAGCTACTCCATGGGAGAAGGATGAGACTATTTGTGCCTGTAAAGATTTACAGCCTCAGAAAGCTGATGTTGGGGTATTGTGAGTCAGAATCAACTAGATAGTAGGACATTTGGTCTGGTATGGATGAGCAAAGAGCTGTATGTCAATATGTATATTTGTATGTCAGTTTGGTCAGATAATGAAATTCTGATTTCAGGACAATGATTTTCTACCACATCTTTAAAATTAGTCCAAAGCTAGGAGAAAATAACGGAGTTGATTTGATCCTAATCTTCTTTACTCACTCAGTTGTCATGTGTTTTGGAAGGCATAGAGGAGGCAGAGAGTAAAATCCTGCAAGTACTTTATGTCTTTTCTTCAATCAAAAAGTAGAGCTTGAAGCTCTTTCTTAGAACAGATAACAACCACTCCCCAATCTATTCTGGGATAATTTTGGATACATTTTATATGCATATTTACTAATATGGATAAATTGTGTAATTTTTAAGATTTTAGCCTGTAATTACAGTGAGCATATATAAAATATATTTTTCCATATATCGATCCCTAATCAAAAGCTATTTCTGCTGTGCCAGTTCATTGTAATTTTTTTTTGTTATTGTTGTTAACTAACCATGTCTAAATCTTAACTTTAAATAGCATCATAGGTTTTAAATGTCATCATGCGGTATGGCAGTTCAACAGTTTATTCCTTAATATGTAATATTTTCCTACTTTTAAAATCAGAAACATTGCTGCTATGTAGATTTAAATATAATTTTCTAAAATGTTATTGATATTTTAAATCTAAATATATTTTAATGATATATCATTAAGAATGAAGTGTCTAATAAAAATAATTTAGCTTTTATTGTCAGTAAACAGTTTTGTGATAAGCTCTTTAACTGGTTTTAAGAAAACTTTATATAACAGCTACCATTGATAGCATTGAACAACACCCTTGCAATTAATGAAATCACGTATTTAATTTCTTAAGCTAAAAATATATAACTTTCACATCTACTTTAATATTAATTGTTCATTGTACATCATACCAAATGTAGGAAAGGTTTTTTAAGGGTGTTCATCATGTTCAACATTAGAAATTCAGAGTTCCCCGTACACTGAAAATTCAGCTTACTGCTACTCTGAAAGGAAATATGTAGATACTAAACAGTTTCAAAGCAACAGTAGTCCTTAGTGGACAAAGCTTGATAAATTTTTCAGAAACATGAATTAATTTTTATGGAGCAGTAAAGCAAGGCATTGGATCAATTTCAAAATTACAGCAATACACTAACAAAGATCAACTTAATATACTGTGTAGACAAATTTAGAGCATAATTTAAGGCTTCAGTGGATGATTAGTTTTAATCAATTATCTGCACAAAGGCATTTTACTTCAGCACTTTGAATGATCTGGCCAATATAATTTCTTAAATGTAGTTTCTACATAATCCCCCTATATTAATAAAAATTCTATTTTTGAAATGATAATATAAAACCTTTATTCTCTTCTAGGAGATGAACAAGAAATTTAATTTCTTTTCTGAAACCTGAAATATATTGGAAAATGGTGGAGGAAAACTGCACCTTGGTGACAGAGTTCGTTCTTCTGGGATTATCAGACATCCCTGAGCTGAAAGTCTTCCTTTTTTTGTTTTTCCTTTTAATCTATGGAATCACGGTTTGGGGGAACCTGGGCATGATTGTGTTGATTCAGGCCAGCACTCAGCTGCACACCCCAATGTACTTTTTCCTCAGCCACTTGTCCTTTGTGGATTTCTGTTACTCTACCATCATTGTGCCCAAGATGTTGGACACTTTGATAAGCTACAACCAAACCATTTCCTTTGTGGGTTGCACAGTGCAGTTCTATTTATTTTGCACATGTGTAGTCACTGAGATCATCCTGCTGGCTGTGATGGCCTATGACCGCTTTGTGGCCATCTGCAACCCACTCCTCTACATGGTCATCATGTCCCAGAAACTCTGTGTGGAGCTGGTGTCTGGCTGCTACCTGTGTGGAACTGTATGTTCTCTGATCCACGTGTGTTTAGCTCTTGAAATTCCATCCTATCACTCAAACGTGATTAACCACTTCTTCTGTGACATACCCCCTCTTTTATCTCTAGCCTGCTCTGATGTCTCCATGAATGAATTGCTGTTGTTCATTGTGGCTTCTTTCAATGAGATCAGCACCATTGTGGTCATCCTCACCTCCTACTTGTTTATTCTCATCACCATCCTGAGGATGCGCTCTGCAGAGGGAAGGCGCAAAGCCTTTTCCACCTGTGCCTCCCACCTCACAGCCATCGTAGTCTTCCACGGAACTATCCTTTTCATTTATTGCAGGCCCAGCTCTGGCACCAGTCCAGACACAGACAAGGTAGCCACTGTGTTCTACACGACAGTGATTCCTATGCTGAACCCTCTGATCTATAGTTTGAGGAATAAGGACGTGAAAGAAGCTGTCAGGAAAGTGGTGGGCTCCACAATATTTTCCTAAGGAAGACTTTCTTAGCAGGAAACATGGCTTAAAAGTAGAATGAAGTGGAGGGTTGAAGGGGCAACTTTACTTTTGATGTGGCAACCTTAGACAGGAGTGAGGTAGTTAGAAATTATTGTTTTCAATTTACTTTTATCTATGCTTTTCTCAGCATTAAGTATATTTCAACATATATTTCCTTTCATCAGTCTGTAATGTTTTTAATGGATATATATATGACAATGTTTATATACATATACTTAGTATTGTTTCAGAATTTCAAATGGATAATAAAAAATCCTGTCAATCTTTTTTGTTATTTTTTTTCTTTATCATTTTATTGGGGTCTCATACAGCTCTTATCACAATCCATTCATACATCCATTGTGTCAAGCACATATATACAAATTCAATTTTATATAAAAGCTATCACACATAGCTTACTTCAAACCCAGGGTTCAGAACTTAAGCTCTGATATAACTCCCTCCTCTGGATTTGGGTTTCATTATTTAGAATCCTTGGATCACACAGGCTGGTATGCTCCTTCCATGAGGATTATTTGGCACCTCCCTTATAGCTGTTTGTTTTGCTGTCTGTTTGGTATTTTAAATACTTTTCTTGGGGGATCTTACATCTATTATCACAATCCAAACATTCGTCCAGTCGCAGGCATCCTCAAACTACAGCCCATGAGACACAAGCGGCCCACCCAGGACATGTTTCCGGCCAACCTGGTATCTTTGCCCTGTTTGCTTTTTAACTTCAAAATAAGATATATGCAGTGTGCATAGGAATTTGTTCATAGTCTTTTGTAAACTATAGTCTGGCCCTCCAATGGATCTGAGGGAAAGTGAATTGGCCCCCTGTTTAAAAAGTTTGAGAACCTCTCCAGCGTGTCAAGCACATTTGCACATATGCCACCATCATCACTTTCAAAGCATTCTCTTCCCACTTGAACCCCTGATATGAGCTCCTTATTTCTTCCCCCATCCATCCCCTGCCCACCCTTCCTCATGAACCCATAAAAGTTATAGATTATTATTTTCATATCTTACATTGTCGTCCATCGCCCCTCACCCACTTTTCCATTATTCGTCCCCCTGGGAGTGGGGTCTTGGTTGATCTTTGTAATCAATTCCCCATTTCCTCCCTCACCCTCTCCGAATCCTCCTGGTATCTCTACTCTCATTGTTGGCCCTGAGGGATTTATCCATGCTGGATTCCCTATGTTGTGGGCTTTTATCTGTAGCAGTGTGCATGTTCTGGGCTAATCTGATTTGTAAGGTAGAATTGAGGTCCTGATAGTGGAGTGAAGGAAGCACCAAAGAACTAGAGGAAAGTTATGTGTTTCATTGGTGCTATACAGCACCCTGACTGGCTCATCTCTTTCCTGTGACCCCTCTGTGAGGAGATGTCGAATTGTCTACAGATGGGTATTGAGTCTCCACTCTATGCCCCACCCACCCACCAATTCACATTTGGTATGATTTTGTTCTGGGTCTTACATGCCTGATACTTGATCCCATCAACACCTCACAATCACACAGGCTGATGTGGTTCTTCCATGTGAGTTTGGTTGCTTCTCAGCTAGATGGTTGCTTGTTTATCTTTAAGCCTTTAAGACCCCAGGAGCAGCTATGTGGAGACCCCTTCTATCACTGAGATGCTTATACGTTCACTGATTCAGCTTTCCTCCTGCAGTCGACATCATAGTGTGTGTTATTTTGGATCTTGGTGTTGGACATATGGATTAATATTGGACTTGTGGGTTTGGGCAGCACTGGATTGGGATGTTTTCTTGATGTGCACTTAAAGTTTATATAAAATTCTCTCTTATACATGAGTTTCTGTGGATTTGTTTCTCTAAAGTACCCAGACGAACACATAAGAGTTTCGGTGAAGAGGGAAGAGAGTGGAACATCCTGCCCCACCAAGCCCTGAGGATGATATTCCTGCTCAGAGCAGCCAATGCACAGAGAGGACTATAAGGCTGGCTCCACCACAAGACACTATGTCCATCACTGACTTACATCACTGGCGGGACAACACTGGAGACAGAGTGCAAGATTTGAACCCATCACACCAGGGTGAAACACTAAAGGCATCAAGGAGAGCAAAGCAAGGAAGTCCCTGGGGAACACCAAAAATAGACATTGGGGCCAGAAAACACTTCTATAGGTCACCAAACAGATCTGGAATTCTTTATAGGCTTTTGTTTTATTGTCATTCGTTTTTTTTGTTGTTGTTGTTTGTTGTTTGTTTTTCTCTGTCTTGTTTTTGTGCTTATTATTGTCTCAGCATGTCTATCCAGATAAAATAGGTGAGATAAGCAATCCAGAGGTGAAAACAAGAGGACCGATGGTTCCAGGTGGACAAGAAAGAGGGGGAAGTAGGGGAAAGGAAAGGGGGTGACAACCAACCCAGGGACAAGGGAACAACTAATGATCTAAAAACAATGGTGGAGAGGGTTTAGCATGCCTGATGGGGCTTGATCAAAGGCAATGTAGACGAGATAAATTAGTGAAACCTGAATGAAGGACAAACTTGATAGTGGGTCAAAAGTAAAGTAAAAGGAAATAGAGGAAAGAACCAGGAGGCAAAGGACATTCATAGAAGTCTAAATACAGGCATGTACATATGTAAATATATTTATATATAATAATAGGGATGTAGTTCTATGTTCATATATTTATATGTTAAGTATCAAGGAGGCATATAGACATTGGGCCTCTACTCAAATTGTCCTTCAGTACACAACAATAATTAGTTTCAGAAACTCAGGAAGCAGGTTTACAGTGTCCTGAGGAGTTACTATGAATTGGGAGGCACTCAATGGCAGTGCATTGTAAGTATTGCTACTGAAAACTCAAGTGTGTGTTGCACTAATGTAACCATAGAAGCAGTAAAACTGGAAGCCAAGTCCATTACTAACTAAATTCATTTCTTGTAGCTTATTTGATATGTTCTGCAGGATGGTAGGATTTTGTATAAAATTGGAAAAGGAAATTTCTTAAGTGTTCATGCCATTTCAGGATGTCAATATGAGCAGTGGCTTACAATTCAAAACTGGGATTTTTTCCCCCATAATGTGAAATTAGTGAAAAAGAAGACTCTCTTTGAGCTGGACTGACAGGGTGATTGCCACAATAAGCTTAACCATAACTCTGGGAAGCATTTCACAGGAGTGGGCAGTGTTTCATCCTGTTGTACATAGGATCATGTTATACTATGGGTTGGAAATGACACAATAGAGATTAATAGCAATGACAGGATAGATTTTTAAGAGGAATCATGTTTTCCTTTTCCATTATTGTTCCCCAAGTTAGCTTATGGTTTGTTTTATCAACTTGTTAATTTCATGTTTGCATGCCATAGAGATGAACAAAATCACATGCGTCTTATAGGTAGTTAGTTTAGTTTTAATCATTTATATTTGTTTTTCATAGAGACTAATAATTGTTTGGGGAACTTTGTTCCCTTGAGCTTAAATTATAGTATAAATTATCTAACTCTATGTTATGCACATCCTGATGCATCTTCAGTGCCAGAGAAAAAATTTCTTCCTGGCAGGTTTGTAAGTTAGAACTTGATTCTAGTTACTCAAATATATTTTATTTAAAATAAAATATTTTGAAATATGTTTAATTTTTCTATATAGAAGACTTCAGTTGAAAAGAAAATTATTAGTTCTATCTTGTTTTTATAATATGTAAGCTCTATATTGTTTCTATTATAAGTAAGATCTATCTTATTTCTATAATAAGTATCAGCTCTTTTCTAATTACTGTATATTTATACAGAATTCTTTTTCCTGTATGTTTATTTAAAATATTTCTGTCTTTAGATTTAAAATATGTTGACAGAAAATCAATACAAAATTTTTGTAACACCAACACTAGTGGTATATAGTATTGTGTGTTAGAAATAGATCTATGTGCATATATGTATAGGTTCAGTATTAAGGTAGCAGATGAACATTGGGCCTCCACTCAAGAACTCCCTTAATGCAAGAATACTTT
>NW_022103958.1:1610174-1613850 GCF_000313985.2 Echinops telfairi | reverse complement strand
AGGTATTTTTGTTCAGGAAAGGATATAGTCCTTTTGAACAAATTAGTCCCTGTACTATAAACTCACTGCCATCCAGTTGATGCCAACTAAATGCAACCCTATACTATAAATGTGCTATAGCCTCTCTTTATACTTTACATCTAGATTGGGAAGAAACTATGGTAAATTTATGTAGCTCTTTACTTCAGGTTTGGCAAAGTGTTGTATGTAAGCATGTATCACTGCGTGATCTGTAGGAACTGTGGTGGCTTAACATGTTACCCATTCAGCTGCTAAGCATAAGATCAACAGAATAAATCCTTAGATCAACAGTGAAAGATGAGACTACCTACTTCTGTAAAGATTTACAGTTTTGAACATACTATAAAGGGACACTATGAATCAGAATCAACTTGATGGCTCTGGGTTTGGCTTGGGTCATGCATGCACATAATTGGGTGAAATCAAAGCATACTTTCAACACAATGATCTTTAAAATGTGCCAAAGATGAGGAGAAAATAGCAAGCAATACATGTTGCCAATACTCTTGTTCTCATTCTGCTCTCATATCTTTGAGGGTAGAAAGGAGGGCAGATGGTAAAACCTCCCCCCTTCTCTTTATATTTTCTCTAAGAAAAACTCTGGATCTTAGCTCCCACAGACATACATAGTATAGGTAACCACTGCTCCAACCTACCTTGTGAGACATTGGGAGCACTAGTATTTTTTACTGACGTAATAGTGATGTAATTTCTATATTCTATCCCCCTTTAAGTTTTATATCTCTTTCTACACCAACAACTTCTTCTGCTCCCAAGGATCACCATTAGTTTTATTGTTTTAATCAACAATGCCATATTAAATATAAATTGTATCCTGATGTTCCAATAGTATCATGCTGCACACCAGGTCAACATTTCATCTAGTTTATATGCAACTTCTCATATTTTGATATCATGGGTATGGCTGCAATAAAGCAATGTGCAAACTCTACCAAAATAACATTGCTGTTTTAAAATATTTTTATAACAGCTCACTAAGCATAAAATGTCTAAATTCATTTAGATTTCACTGTTGACCAGTTAATATTGGACATACACTCTTTAACTGATTTTCAGAGAAATTTATAAAACAATGAACATTGTTAGCATTGACCATTTCTCTTGTAATTAATAAATATTCTTGGTTAATGTAATGAGCAAGAAGCTATGACATTCACTATCTATTTTCATTCTACATAACAACACACGTGAAAAAAAGGTCTTTTGAAGCCTCCTAAAGCTATAATATCAACATATAATATAACACTAGAAACAAAGATTACCTCTTGTATAGAATATATATGTTATCCACCCTGATATACAAATATACACATACACAAATATATGTTTATCAAGATCACAACACCCATAATGCCAAATGGACACATAATGTTAAGATTTTTGGATACAGGAAATAGGTTACAGGGATGTAAAATAAAATACTGAATTACTTTCAAAGAGCTAGTAAATTATTTCTGAGGGTCAATTGAGGTTTCACTTGATGATTAATTTTCATCTGTAGCATCTAAAGAGACGTTTCTTTTAAACATTTTGAATGCTTTGATTTCTATCCCCTTAGAGATAGTTTTCTTTAAAAACAAACAAACATAAAAACTATTATTCATATAAAAATTCTATTTTGGATATTAATATAAAACCTTTATTCCATTCTAGAAAAATGATCAGACATTTAAGTTGCTTTGCCATATCTAAAATATATTGGAAAATGGTGGAGGAAAACTGCACCTTGGTGACAGAGTTCGTTCTCCTGGGATTATCAGACATCCCTGAGCTGAGAGTCTTCCTCTTTCTGTTTGTCCTTCTAATCTATGGAATCACGGTTTTGGGGAACCTGGGCATGATCGCATTGATTCAGGCCAGCGCTCAACTACACACCCCAATGTACTTTTTCCTCAGCCACTTGTCCTTTGTGGATTTCTGTTACTCTACCATCATTGTGCCAAAGATGTTGGACACTTTGATAAGCAACAACAAAACCATTTCCTTTGTGGGGTGCATAGTGCAGTTCTATTTATTTTGCACATGTGTAGTCACTGAAGTCATCCTGCTGGCTGTGATGGCCTATGACCGCTTTGTGGCCATCTGCAACCCACTCCTCTACATGGTCACCATGTCCCAGAAACTCTGTGTGGAGCTGGTGTCTGGCTGCTACCTGTGGGGAACAGTGTGTACTCTGATCCACATGTGTCTAGCTCTTGAAACCCCAGCCTATCACTCAAACATGATTAACCACTTCTTCTGTGATATACCCCCTCTTTTAACTCTTGCCTGCTCTGATGTCTCCATGAATGAACTGCTGTTATTTATTGTGGCCTCTTTCAATGAGATCAGCACCATTGTGGTCATCCTCACCTCCTACTTGTTTATTCTCATCACCATCCTGAGGATGCACTCTGCAGAGGGAAGGTGCAAAGCCTTTTCCACCTGTGCCTCCCACCTCACAGCCATCGTAGTCTTCCACGGAACTATCCTTTTCATTTATTGCAGGCCCAGCTCTGCCAACAATCCAGAAACAGACAAGGTAGCCACGATGTTCTACACTGTAGTGATTCCTATGTTGAACCCTCTGATCTATAGCCTGAGGAATAAGGATGTGAAAGAAGCGGTCAAGAAAATGGTGGGCCCCGCAATATTTTACTAAAGAACGCTTTCTTAGCAGGAAACACAGCTTCAAAGTGGAACAAAGTGGAGTGTCAATAGCCAACCTCAATTTTGACGCGGCAACATTAGTCACGAATGCGGATTAGACATGATTGTTTTCAATTTATTTTTCTCTATGCTTTTCTCAGAATTAAGTGTATTTCAATATTTATTTCCTTTCTTCTAATCTGTAGTGTTTTTAATGGATATCTATATGGCAATGCTTATGTACATATATTTAGCTTGCTGTCAGAATTTCAAATGGATAATAGAAAATTCTTGTCCATCTTTTTTTGGTATTTATAATGGAAACTAGGATATGTTTAAAAACTGAATTCTTGATTTTAGGTTGTTCTTGTACAATAAAGAACACACATTCAGAAAACTGTATTAGATGAGGAATCTATATGTGTATAGAGTTAAAAGTCAGCTGTTTTCTTGTCTTATATTTGCTGTTGATTTCATATACCTATTTCTCATCTTGTGGCTTTTGTTGGTATTGCAGTTTCTGGAGTTTCAGAATTTCAGATACTTTTTCATCTGAGAGTTGAGGATACATTGTTAGTAATTATTTAGTAAAAGTCCAAGGAAAATTATGTTAAATCTAGCAGGAGTCTGTTGTAGAGTCTGACTTTCATGTTATTGTTTCTCTGGAAGCTTCACCACCAGTATCTAAATACGAACAAAGTCTTTCAGAGTAGAGATATTTTACAGAAACTTTAAGACTAAGGCAAGAAAACTTGGAAATTTATTTCCAGAAATTATATGGACCATAACAGGACCCTGGCTGACTTATTTGTTTGGGGCATGTGCTAGTCCTGGTAGACTGAAGAAACACATTCATTGACACTCATATATGTGTAAGAGAGAACTTTGTATCAAAGAGTAATTGTATATTAAGAAAACACCCCAGCCCAGTCCAGGTCAAATTCATAAGTCTGATATTAGCCCATATGTCCAAAAGCAGTCTATAAATTCCTCTTCAGACTCACAC
>NW_022103958.1:1585999-1608221 GCF_000313985.2 Echinops telfairi | reverse complement strand
CCACACGTCGATCATTGTGATTGGGTCTTAAATCATCACCACACCCAATTTTAGAACAGTTTTCATTCCTATATCCATTATTATTAGGTTCACATTTTCCCCAGCCTCTCCTGCCATAACTCAAAAAAACTATTTACTAACTTACTGTCTCTTTTAGTTTACCAGCCTGGATTTCATATAAACAAAATCATACAAAACCCCTAACAATCACACTGAAAAAAATCTCAATCTACAAAAGAGCAGAAAATAATACAAACAAGAAGAAATTTCAAATGGGCCTAGAGATAAAATAAATGGTAAAAAGACTCTAAAAATACTTGTTGGGTGAATACAGCATTTCACGCTGCTGTGATTTCATCACATTAAACTTTTTTTTTTCCCTTTGAGACTGTCGGAAATATTATAGTACGAAGCTTTGAGTTAAGTTTTCTGTAAAAAATGCTAGCTCATATAACTGGTGAGGGCAAAATCAATACAAATATTTGGACAAATGAAGAAGAGATTGAAATAATATTTTCAGTACAATATTTCTGGTTTCCCATGAAAAATATTCAATTTTTAAACCATACAACCACATCATAGGAGATAACCAAACAGGACAAAACATGCCACTAAATGAGTACATAGGTTTTAGGTTGCGCT
Organism: Echinops telfairi; assembly: GCF_000313985.2. NCBI lineage: Eukaryota > Metazoa > Chordata > Mammalia > Afrosoricida > Tenrecidae > Echinops > Echinops telfairi. The sequence continues at coordinate 1,607,579 of NW_022103958.1, read as the reverse complement.
CGGCTGTCCCCTCGTACCGAGCTGAATGAAGCCCTGTTCTGTGAGGCCATCTTCCCCGCTGCTGCTGTTTGAGTTTGTTGCAGTCTCTGGTTGCACTGGTGGGTAGCTAGATTTAGGGACAGTGGGAGTCGCCCCTCCAATGCCTGCAAAGGGCCTTGTAAATGAAGTTAGAACGAAACCAGGCAACCATTAATCAACTAGGAAGGCCCCCCAAACAGTATGCTCACGCTCAAGCCCCTGAGCCAGGTGGGACATACACCAGGGTGTTCCAAACTAGACCCAGGCTCATGACATCATCCAGGTGGGCTTATCCAAGCCAATGGAGTCAACCAATAGCTTCAACCACGCCTTCCCCTAGCCCAGCAGTGACCTATAATAAAGGCAGTGAGCATGCTGTGGAACACTCTTTTACTCTCTCTCACCCTGCTCCTGGTCAGTGACAGGTGGATGGGTGGGGGTGCAAAGAAGCCACCTCAGCATGGCCCCTTAGGTCCTGCATCAAGCCCCTTAGGTCCTGCATGGCCAACAGCCATCCTATTCCCACGCTCCCTTTTCTCTGGCTCCCTTTACCACTAGGTCTCTGAGATCCCCTCCAGGTCCCCACGCGTGGGTGCTCTTTTCGGCGAGGTCGCTCCTGCCCAGTGGTGAATCCCTTTGAGACTGTAAAACCTGAAACTTGTCCAGTTTTTCATGAAAACCCACTTGGGTTACAAAACGGGCTTCGGCATGAATTCTTTCATCATGCAAGGAAAAAATGGAGGTATTACCTACTCAAGAAACCTAACAGCACTTCTTCTAAACAGATTTGTGCATTCTTCTGGCCGTCCACGGTCTAGCCAATATTGCACTCATGGTCCTCCATTGCCCCTCACCCACTTTTCCGTTATTTGCCCTCCTGAGAGGGGGCTAATGGTTGATCCTTGTGATCAATTCCCCCATTGTCCCTCCCACCCTCTGGAAGTCCGGGAATTTGGAGAAGCCCAAAAGGATGAGTGGGGCTCCAGCACTCTGATTTCCTTCAGATGACACCATGTTGTTGCTAGAGAAAACCTGAAGCAAATGTAATAGGCATTAATAACTATAATACCGATGAGATAATGCTTATAGAACAATTTTCATGGGTCAGGTATTGAGCTAAAGCACTAAAACTTATTGATTAATAAAGTATCCAAATAAATGATGAACTATAAAATAAGTAGCCCCACAGTTTCTTTAAGGAAATGGAAACATATGGAAGTTAAGGGACATGGTTTGGGATTACACAGTACAGCAAATGATGAGGTGGTTTTGAACCAGAGAAGTTGACCCAGAGTGACAAAATGTAAAAGAAGTCATTTTCTTAAGGGTGGTAGCAATTTTAGAAAACATGTTTTACCTTTCTGTAACCCCCAAATTTGGTGCTTCTTAATAGCATGAAGATAACAATATAAATGCATGCTAAAAAGAATAAGAATCTGGAGAGTTAAAGTATGATAAGAAATGAGACTACAATCATTAGCATGTTCACAATGAGGATCATGAGAGAGAGCCTGGCATGGATACATTTCCAGAGTTATTTTGGGTTTTTTTAAAAAGCTATTGATGTTGAAGGAGACATGCTCACTGTGGCCACAGTGCCCATTGCAACTCAAAGCCACCTTAGAGAAGAAACTTCAACTGCTTTACAGGATGTCAAAGGCTGCTTGTCATCTTTAAGCAAGCAGATGGCCACCTCTTTGTCCAGTGATGGGTTAGTGGATACTAACTGCTGACCTCCCAGCAGCTAACCTCTTAGCCCTTGCACTACCACAGTACCTCCAATGGCATGGACCTTTGATTCTCTCTGTCAGTTACTATTCTTTGAGGGTTCTAAACTTAATGTTATAACAACCTCATAAAATGATAAAGTTACACTTTTCCATATATTACTATTGAAACTGGGACTGAAATCCTCTGTTTTTATTCACACTCAGTGAAATATTCACACTTAGTGTTTTATTCACACTGTATTTATCTGATCCCCTCAACATTTTCAAGGAGATACTTTGGCTATACCGTTTTCTCTCCATTATTATCTTTCAACTGATAATCATACCAAGATAGTGATTTGACGTAATGCTCAGAGACTCTGAATTGGAGAACATTTTAAAATATATTTTTTCTCAAGTTTTTCATATTTTCTAGAGCTACTTTACCAAGAGTTGTGTAATCACCCTCAAAGTTTCAAATGAGAGAAATATTATCTCTTTATATATTGTTGAGGGGGTTTGACTAAAGTTACCTTGGTGATTATCTAAAATCTCTTGTGCTAAGAAGAAATACCTAGGTTAATAAAAGATTCCCAACGTGAATCCCATAAATGAATATACCAAATCAATTTTCTTGGTTTTGTTTTTTTGTCCAGCTCAATCTTTGAAGGGATTATTATCTCTTTTAGGTATAAACATCTATTTATGACTTTAAAAAATAACAAACAAACAACATCTAACACAGTGATTCTCAACCTTGCTTATGCCGCAACCCTTTAATTTTTGTTGCTATTTCAGCACTGTAATTTTGCTACTGTTATGAATTTGGCGACCTCGTGTGAAAGGGTCATTTGACCCCAAAGGGGTCGCGACCCACAGGTTGAGAACTGAAGGAAAATGAATGGGTTAAAAGTTGATTTTAACCTAATAACTTAGTGAAATGAACAAGGCATACACTACGGAGACAAACGGATTTAATTTGTTTCAGGCTTTGTCATAAACTTTGTTATTTACTAGTTGTTCAAATTTTCTGAGCCTCAATTATTATTAATATGAAAAGTAATATTAAACAATCATAGTCATGTATGTGGGAATACTGAGTCAGTGTTAAAATACTTGAACTCAGATCCTAACAATTGCGGAATCCAATAAATTGAGACTCTCACATTCTTTATTTTGAGTTTTAGTGTTATGCTCAGTTGGCTGGGGGCTTTGTAGAAGGTTATGCAGTGGGTTGGGAATCTCAAGGGAAGTAGTTCACTTGCACCAGCTTCTCTGAAGGAAAAAGATGAGGCTTACGGTTCTTATGAAGATATACAGCCTCAAACCCACAAGGCAGTTCTACTGTCTCCTATAGGGTCACTGTGAGTCATAATCAACTCAGTGGCAGTGAATATTTTTTGTTAAGTATGTACGTATGATATAATTTTCATATTATTACACCTAAAAAATAGAGGAATGGTTTAGGTGACGAGCAATGCGCATGGAGGTTCAGTTTGGGCTTTGAAGAGAAGATAGTTTAGCTTTCCTAAATCTCCTTTTGGTCTGTCAAGTCATTATTCACAAATTACTTTACTGCAGTACATTTTCTTACCCACACCTCTGATTTCTTACCCCTGTGTAACTCTCTATGGTGTTCCTTGACGCTTCTCAGGTTGATTCCTATGGGAAAGACTTCAAACGTCTACTAATCAGATGAATCATCGTTGATGCACTGCCCAACTCCCTGTAGTCCTCTTAGCCAAAACTACGAAATCATCATTTTCTTTTTCCCTTGAGTATTCTGTGGTTTGGAAAACGTCAATTATTTCCTAACACATAAAATAATTCTCTCCTGTATTTTTCTAAGACCCTTACTATTCACATTCCTGTAATAGTGCCAATAATCTCAGATTCTCATGAGAAATGGGTACACATTTATTCATTTGCTTATTTGATTTTTCCCTTTACTTTGAACAATCCATTTTTCTAGTGTACTCATGCAGTTTCTGCCATATGTAACATTATATCAAGTGAGTACCACAAATAAATATGCTTTTTTTAAATTAAGAATTTGTTTTACATTCTCTGTGTACTTACTGATATCATTTTCAGGAAAAGAAAATTCCATTTCCACTGCTACTTAAGGCATATTGTTTGTATCTGCTGTCTACAATGTACTGCAGTTCTGAGAACATATCCTCATTTTATTTTTACTTTTGCTTACTTTCTCAATGTTCCTGCATTATTTTAGACATATGGCAGATAGTCTCAGAGAAGAATATTTGGATGACGGGTCAATGAAAGGAGAAGGGAATAGAAATTAGTCATCTGAATCGTTATGTACATAGAATTGATAGAGATTTTTTAGAGGGTTCCTTGCTTCAAGGAGTGCTGAATTTCAATGCCACCATACATCTGGAAGAAAACACAAGATACTTTACCCAACCTGAAATCAAGACTTCTGCAGATCCAGGTTCTATTGTTAATTCTCTCCAGGAACACACCCACTCAGAATGCAATCATCCTTGAACATGTTACATAGGAAAATATAGTAGGAATCCACAATAAATTTCAAATCCAAGATTATGATTCTTATTACTTTATACCCAGAAATACTCGAGAGGGCAGAAATGTTAAAAAATAGAATAAATGTGAATCTGGCCACTTAGGACAAAATGTAAGCCTTATATATGCTTCTACAACCTTGGGAACTGAGAGTTTAGAGAATATTTCCTGAATTATTTATTTTCAGAATACTAATCTGCCAGTTTGATAAAATATCCTGCCATATGTCATTCTGGAAGAAAATAATTTCCTCTAAATTACAGGAGACAATATGCATCAAGTCCACCTCGAAAAGCTTAATTACAGAAAAGATAGGAACGGATTTAGAATAGCTGGTAGCAGTAGTTAAACAAACCTGCAAAGAAAAATCACCTGAAAGACAAAAATCGAGTTAACCACTGTTGATGGGCACTATTTTCCTTTTCCTTTTGTGAGTGTATGTATGCAGGCATACAATACCAAATGCATTCTGGCCTTTCAAACTTAATGTAAAATGATCATTATTATCCTCATAAGCCATTGCTTCACTCAACTGAAACGAGTTTGTATTTTCTTCTAAATATGAACACACATCTTTCCATGATTATAGTAACAGAGTGGAATCACATAGTCTATCAATGTCTATTCCTTCATAAAATAAAATTTAAATGGTAGGTTATTTAACTCTATTTTTTGGTTCCAGATCATAGTGACCCTATGTACAACAGAACCATACATTTCTCAGATCTGTGCCCTCCTCACAGTTGCATGATGTTCTTTTCCAGGGACTGATCTCCCCTGAGAACATGTCCGAAGTTACGAAAGATCGAGTCTCACAACCCCCTCTTCTATGGAGCCTGCTGACTGTACTCCCTCCAGGGCGAAGAACATACAAATCAAACTGTTTTTCAAATACATTCTACCTGTTACATTTCCATCTAAAGTACATGAGTGTTCACACTCAAAGTAGTTAGCCTTCTCTGTCACTTCTGGGGTTTTCTATATTGTATAACAAAATGCTATAAATGCGATGGCTTACATAAACAAAATTATAACTTTATAATTTCTGTACGAAAGGTTTTTTTTGTAGTTATCAAATGCCATTTTTATTCCCTATTGTTGATCACTATGGGGGAAAAAAAGTGAGTGCAGTACTGCCGGAAAGTTTTAAGGCACAACTAAAGTGGATTTTCTGGATTCTTGGGACTAGTCCAAGGACTAGTCTCTCCTAATAACATGTCCAATGTGTGGGATACAGAGTCTCAGTATCGTTGCTTCTAAGGAACATTCTGGCTGTACTTCCTCCAGGGCAGAGAATATAAAATTAAATAACTAAACCGTCAAATACATTTTAGATTTTACATTGCCTTCTAAAGTACACAAACATTCCAGTTATTCTTTGTACACAGAAATATTTGACACTGAAGTCTTCTTAATTACTTATGGTAATCTAGTGGTGATGTTGTCATACCTTATTATGGTTTGAATATGCAGTCCATGGATGACTAATTATGCCAACTCTCTATCCCAGTGCTTATTGGCTGCTTGTATATCTTCATGTGTCAATTCTCTGCTCACATTTTTCTCATGTGTGAGTACATTGTCTTTTTTTTATGAGGTGTAAATATTCTGCATATGTTCTCGGCATATATTCTTCATCTAACATACATATTACAAATATTTTGCATAGTGATTGGTCTTTTCATTTCTTATTAGTGTCTTTCAAAAATTAGACATTTTAATGTTAATTGAAATTTTAAAATCCGTGTCTTGATTTATTCTTTAATGTTCTATATATAAAATCTCTACCTCCAGCTTTCAGAAAATTCCAATATTTCTGATAGCTTCCTTATTTCAGTTAAATTTTAGCTTTTCTTCTTTGATCTGTAATTTATTTGTTTTCAATCAAAATGATTTTTCATAAGGATATCACATTTTTGTATCATTATTTTGTTGAAAAAGTATCCCTTCTCCATTGAGTTACTGGGGCATTTTCATTGACACTAAAATTTGACCTCTGTTTTGGATTCTATATCCTCAATTCCTTTGATCTATAGGTATTTCCTTACTTTAATACAGCTCTTTTAATTACCCTAATACTGTTTTTGAAAAAAATAATTCAGTAATTATCCAGGAGGCAAAACAATACTTCATTCAATTATGTTTTCTCGTCTGTAAGTGATAATTTTAAAAAATCTGAATTAAGTCCAATAAATATCAAACATTGGCTACTGTATAAGAACAGTGAGGTGAAAATACATGACACACTTTGTAGGTAGAGGAGAGGAATTTTGACTATATTCTAGAAGAACATTCTGCACCCATGCATACTTGATCTTGGAATTAGATTTATTTTTGGAACACATTAAAAAATCTACAATATATGAAAAAGTATTTTAAAGTAATTCACATATATTGAGAGTTTTATAAAGTTTTGGTTTACATGTAAATATTTGGCTATGTTACTAAGCATTGTTTTGATTGTTAAGTGTGGCAGTCAGTTCTAACCCATTAGAACCATACGTACATTGGTATTACAAACAGCCCAGTCTAGCACCACTCTCACGATCATGTTTATGTTGGACTTCATTGTTGCAACTATTGTATCAATCCACCTCCTTGATTGTCTTCCTCATTTTTACTGTCTCTCTACTTTATCAACATGATATACTTCTCCAAGCACTGGTATTCACCTGATGACATGTACTAAATATTTGTTTCAAGACAGATTTATTCATTCTTCTGGCCATGTCTGATAGATTTAATATCTTTCATCAACCCCATAATTCCAGGGATTCAATTTTATCCAGTCTTCTTACTCATTCCCTAATTTTAGCATGTTTATGAGGATACTGAAAATACCTAATGGGTCAATAATGCCTTAGTCTTCCAAATAATTTTTTTTTCTTTTTAACACTTTAAAGAAATCGTTTGCAGATGATTTGTTCAATGCAATTAACAGTTTGATTTACTAATTACTGCTTCCATGGGCATTGACTATGGAGCTCAGAATAAGGAAATCTTGAATACCTTCACTCTTTTCTTCATTTATCATGATACTGCTAATTGATCCCATTTTTTAAATTTTTGTTGTCTTCATTTTGAAATGTAACCTATATTGAAGGTTAAAGTCTTGCGTGTTAATCCAAATTTCAAGTCATTTTCAATTTCAACAAGCAAGCCTGTTGCACATCACAAGTTATCTGCATATTACAGGTTGTTAATGAGCCTTTTCCCAATCCTAATGCCCCATTCTTCCTCACATAATTCAGATCCTCAAATTATCTAGCAAGCATAAAATGGTGACAAGAGGCAACCAGGGATCCTATCTTTACTGTTTTGAAATCATGTGATATTCTCTTTCTCTGTTTGATTGAAGGATTGCCTATTGGTCTCTATATAGGTTCTCCATGAGGAAAATTACGTGTTTTGGAATCTCATTATTGTCAATGTTATTGTTAGTTTTCACAGTAAAATGTATTTTAATAGTCAATAAAACACAACTAAATATATTTCTGGCATTCTTTTCTTTAATCCAACAACCTAACAACCTCAACCATGATATCCCTTGTTTCATGTTGTCTTTTGTATACAGCTTGGATTTCAGGCAGTTCTCTGTCATTGCATTGTGGCAACCATTGATGAATTATCTTCAACAAAACCTTATGTGTGTGTAATAGTAATGATATTATTAAATAATTTCTGCATTCTGTTGTTGCAAGTTTGTGGTTGAATGGCCACGAACGTAATTCTCTTCCACTTGGGCAGCCAGGTCGCTGTCTTCTAAATCTCTTGGTCTAGATGAATGAGCATCTCCAGAGTTAAATGGGTTTGTTGATTCATTTCAAGTGTTAATCAATGTTTTTCAGCAATGTTTCCATGCAGCTTGGAGTTCTAACTTGAAATCATTGATCTTGATCATCTGCTACCTTCTGAAATGGTTGAATATCAACCAATTCTGCTTGGTGCAGTGATTCTGTGTATTCTGTCCATCTTATTTTGATGCTTCTTGTGACATTAAGCTCACTATTTTGCCCATAGAATCCTTCAGGGTTTCAACTCAAGGCTTGAGTTTTTGCTTTGGTTCAGTTAGCTTGAGAAATGCCCAGCATATTCATACCTTTTTTTCTAACACAGATCTTTGTACATTTCATTATAATACTTTGTCTTCTTGAGCTGTCCTTTAAATTGTTCATCCCTTTTAATACATTTCTTCCTTTTGATTTAGCTTTTCTAAGTTCTAGAGAATAATAAATGTCAGAAGACACTCTCAAACTTGGTATAAGATGGAGATAAACTAAAGGCAGTAATGGTGATTATTGTTATGCCTAAACTCTCCACTGCTGTGGCTATTTAGAAGAAAAAGACAAACTGAAAAACCTAAGAAAATAAATGTTACCATGACATTTCTTTTTGTAAACATGGTTAATGGTGGAGAAAAAAATGTTATTCCTTGAAATCAAAATTGACTTGAAATAAGCAAAAGAAGAAAGAAATTTGATGTGTTTCTCTGAAGAGTGATGTGGAACAGCAAGTCTCAAAGTGTGGTGTCCAAATTAGCATCATCAGCATCATCTGGGAACTTGATTCTCAAATCCCACTGATAACTTCCTAAAGAAAAACTGGGACAGAGCTTATAGTATGTGGCTTAATCAGGCCTCTATGTAATTTTTTTGCATGCAATGGTGTGACTAGTATTGATGTAAAAAGATACAGGTATCATTTTATAATCTAAATCGCAGTTATTAATAGTATCATTAATATAGAATGAACATAAACGTTGAAGGCACAATTATAAAAATTATAACAACCAACCAGATTCAGCAGAAGTATAGCAGAAGTACAATGCACTTTTATAAATTTTAGTATCCTTAGTTTTCAAATATTCTATTGCTGTAAGCAAGGATTAGAAACAAATTCTTCTTTTTTTTTATTTTTTTATTTTTTATTTTTTTTAAGAAGAAGACCTGGTTTATTAGTTAGAAAGGTAACCAACCAGGAGCCACAGAAGCAAAGCCGTTTGGGGAGTCTCAAATTATTCCAAATGTCCAAGTGATATATATACTGATTTCTTCTTCTTCTTTTTTTTTTTTAACATTTTATTAGGGGCTTATACAACTGTTATCCCAATCCATACACACATCAATTGTGTAAAGCACATTTGTACATCGTTTCTCAAAACATTTTCTCTCCATTTAAACCCCCGACATTAGGTCCTCATTTTTCCCCTCCCTCCCCGCTCCCCCCTCCCGCATGAGCCCTTGATAGTTTATAAATGGGTATTTTGTCATATCTTGCCCTGTCCGACGTCTCCCTTCATCCACTTTTCGGTTGTCTGTCCCCCAGGGAGGAGGTCACACACAGTTCCATGTAATCGGTTCCCTCTTTCCTACCCATTCTCCCTTTACACTCCCTGTTTTGCCAGTCGGGGTGCGATGTAACAATGATGAGAAATACAACTTTCCTCTAGTTCCTAAATGTTTCCTCCCAGCTCCCACTACCATGACTCGAATTCGATCTTGCAAGTCTGGCTAGACCAGAGGAGGCACACTGGTACAGATAGGAACTGAAAATACAGGGAATCCAGAACGGATGAGCCCTATAGAAACAAATTCTTATAGCATATTCAGGCCAAGGTATAGCTAATCCAACTTTCCCCTTAATGTTTCATATTTCTTACATAATCTCATCTATAATTTATTCATATAACTTCCATTGCCAAAACATCCATCAATGATATATTGCTTTCTTTGATTCTTAATGGGATTTCTCTTGGCCATTTTATTGCTTATTATTGGCTAAAATTTAATTATTTGAAATGTGTTCATTTGTAAAACATTGAAGTTATTTCTTCATATGCATGTGTATATGTATAAACATATATCTTATATATAGAAAATATATCTTACCTTTACCAGCAATGTTTCCATGCAATATACATTCTACATTGCAAATAATTTATTTTCTTATCGAATAGGAAGTAAGCTCTATTTTATGAGGCAAACTTCTCAGTACGAGTTGTAAGGTCATACAATGACTACTGCCATGTGTAGACATGAGGTTGCATTAGAAATGCGCCCATGATCTGTCCACTTTTTTTGCTTTGTTAACTGCTATGAGTATTAAATCCTGCACTAAGCTGCAAGAATGTCTACCCTTGCAGGTAATGAAAGTAACCCCAGACAGCAGGGTCTGTCATGAGCACATATTTGTCAATAACAAATGAGATTAAATGGATACGTGCTAATTATCTATAATTTTCCATACTATTTTAATATATAAATTCTCTTTCAATAGCTGAATATTTGTTCTTGTTAGGGCCCCATGTACAGCAGAATGTAACAATGTTTGGTCCTGTACCATCCTAAACATTGTTCTTTTGTTTGGGTCCATTGTTTCAGCCACTCTGTCAATCTGTCTAGTCAAAGGTCTTCTTTTTCGCTGCCCCACTTCTTTACTAACCAGTGACTGGTTTCTCCTGACCACATGGCCAAAGTACACAAGTCAGTCCTGTCATGCTTGGCTTTAAGGAGCATTCTGTCTGTGCTTCTAAAATGACAGATTTGTGTAGTCCGTGGTACATTCTGTAATTTTTGCCAGCACCATAATTCAAATGCATCAATTCTCCTTTGGTATCCCTTATTCATTGTCCAATTTTCACATGCATATGAGGGTATTGAAAATACCATGGCTTGGGTCAGGTGTCCTTTAGTCCTCGAAATAACATCCTTGCTTCCCATACTTTAAAGGAGTCTTGTTCAGCCAATGCAATGTAATGCAATGTATGATGTCTTGACTAATGTTTCCATGAGTAGTGATTGTGGAGCCAAGAGAGAAGTAATTATTGACCACTTCAGTCATTTCTCCATTTATTATGATGTGAGGAATTTGGTTTTCTTTATATATGCTAAACATAAAGCATAATTTAATTAGGCAAAACCCAGTAAATTAGGAAAGTTTCCACTACTGCTAACTACTTGAAGTACAATATCAAAAAAAGAGACAGAGAGAATGTTTTGGTATTGTGCCCAAGCACATTTATATAAGTATAGAGAAACTTATGAACTCAAATTAGGATTTGACTCACATTGGAACTAGGACTTGGTGAGTTCAAAATCAAGATTTTCTCATGTTTTCTTACTGATCTTTAGTTGAGTCAGAAAAAAGTCTACAATTTGAACCCACATCACTCAAAGGGAGAAACTTGAAGCAAAGATGAATAGATTTGGAACTTCTATAGAGCAGTTCTACTTTGTCCTGTGGAGCTTCTCTGAGTCAAAAAAATACTCAGTTGGAATGAGCTGGACTTTTATTTGTTTGTTTACAGTTACTTTCATTGTCACTTCTGCCAGTTTCTGAAGAACACAGTTTCATACTCAGAATAATGCCATGCCTTGATATTGAACATTAAAACATCTCTAAACATAAAAAGAAATCTATTATATATTCTAACTAATCTGTATGTCTTGGGGCTTCATGTTTTTAACTTTAAAATGAAAATACTGCAAAATAAATAAGCTGGAGAAAGATATTATGCTTGTAAAATATGGGATTATTGGTTTGATTGACCCAGTAACTGTGATAATTGGCTCAAACATAAGAGAGAGTGTCCCCAAAACAATGGATTTTCTTTTCCCAAAGCTCTGTATCTAATTTTTTTTTTTTTTACAAAATGACTTCATCACCTTCAAAGTACTATCCATTTTTCTTACTACATTTGTCAAATCTGTGATTCCATGTTGGAAAAAGTTTTCAAACTAATGTTTGAATGGCTGACAGCACCTCCCTTGTTTGTTCCTTTACCTCTCTGATATCATCAAATCACTGTCCTTTCATGTCTTTCTGTATTTGCAGAAACAAAATGAAGTCGAGCAAAGTCAGGTGAGTCAGTTGCATGGGGCAAGAGAGGCATGCTGTTATATGCCCACTGAGATGGCTGCATGAACAGGTGCATTTTTGGGGGGCAAAACCAGTCCCCTATCTGCCATAAAACAGGCCTTTTGGTCACATACTGTTATACATTCTTTTCAGAACTTCTAAATAGAAAGCTTTATTAACAGTCTGACCTGGTGGAAGGAACTCCAAATGCATTATAAGGTGACATTTTTGTCCATTTGGTGAGTTAACAGACATCCCGAATGAGGTTGTTATCAATCGACATTTCACCTTTTTTGAAATGAGAAAACCACTTGTACACTTGAGTTTTTCCCATAGCGCTGTCCTTGTTACCTATGTTTCATAGCACCACAGTTTCCGGGGCATTTTTCCCAAGCAGGAAACAAAATTTCACAGTGGAACGCTGTTCTCTTAAATTGGCTATCACAAAAAATGAGGTTTCAGTGAAACTGCTCTTATGAAATAATTCACTGTGACCAGAAAGAACCTTCCCAGGCAATACCACTGGTGCATTAATTCAGAGCACGTTCCTGGATGTTCGCCTGGCGAGAAAAATGCATACTACTGAAGCCCACGCAGCGGAGGTTTCTTGTGGAAGTCCTCCCTCATAACAAGAGTTGCGGGGGTGGGCAAGAAGAGGGAGTGTTTTGTCGTGGTCTACATGTCATTTGACGTGACCTAACAAAACTTGATGTGACCTAACGACAGAAAACTGTATTTTTCTGAGTCAGACTAAGGAAGATAATACAATAAATGAGATTACAAAACAATTTCACCCATTGACATAGATTTTAAATACCTAAATAAAATATTGACATATGGAAATATGTTGCATAATATTTTCATATGGGAGTAAAAAGATTAACAAAATGTTAATATATTATGTCATATGTAAATAATCTCAATGATGAAATTTTGGCTCAAATTAAACATAAAATATTTAAGTTGTATTTTTAAATTATTTTAATAAAAATATTTTAATAGTTAAATCACATGGATCATCTTATAAACATAAAGTAGCTAACAAAATCAAATATTCATTGTCACAAAAAATTTAAAAAATCAACATGCAAAATATATCCTAGAACAACATACACATAAAATAGTAGATATTGAATAATCTAGGGAGAAAACTGTTATATTCTTTAATTAATATTAAATGTTTTTCCTGTGAGATCAGAAGCCAAGGAATGTACATTTTATCCTAACTATTCAATATTATTCTTAGTTTACATAAGACTAAAAACACTTAAAAGATAACATGGAAAGTAGGAAATCAGATTACATCTAATTATATGTAGATGGAAAATTCTATTAACTCACAAGTAGATTATAAAATGTTAAAGAAATATTGATAAAGAAAATAGAAGCAAAATTATTGGAAAAATAAATATTATTCCTATCTAAAAATACACATTTTTAAAAGATATGAAAAAATTTAAGTACCTAGGTATTAGTTTTTAAACAGTTGTGCAAGAATTGCAAAGAAGAATTATAAAACTTTTTCACAAAAATATAAATTAAAGTAAACTGAAAAAAACAAGATATTGTACCCTCAAATGCTTCATTCTTCTCAATTTCAGCAAGCACGGTTGTGTCATCTGCATATCGCTGGTTGTTAATAAACCTTCCTCCCATTCTGAGAACTTCATGTAATGAAACTCCTCCAATTATTTGTTCAGCGTACAAATTGGATCAATATGGTAACAAGATAGACTTGCAAAACATTCCTTTCCTGAATTGAAACCATACCATATTTCCTTGTTCCTTTCAAATTATTCTTGATCCATGTCCATGTTCCCCATGAACAAAATGAAGTTTTTTGGAATCCCCATTCTTCTCAACGCTATCCATAGTTTGTTATGGTTAACAAAGTTCAATGCCTTTGCATAATCAATAAAACACAAGTGAACATGTTTCTAGTATTCCTGATTTTGAGCCAAGATCTATGTGACACCAGCCCTTTTTCTACATGATTAAGGCTGGAAGCATTTGCTCTTGAATTTCAAGGACTGCTGCCTTTAAGATGGGTTAGAACTCAATGTAAACAAGCCAAAATCCTCACAACTGGACCAAAAGATAACATCATGATAAAATGAGAAAAGATTAAATTTCATCTTATTTTAATCTAAAATCGGTGCTCATGAAAGCAGTAACCAATAAATCAAATGATGCATTCATTGCACTGGGAAAATTTTCTGTGCAAGATTTTCTTAAAGTGTTGAAGAACAAGGATGTCACTGAGAGGATTAAGGTACATGGACCCAAATCATGGTATTTTCAATCACCTCTCATGCATGTGAAAGTTAGATATTCAATAAAGAAGAGCAGAAAAGAATCAGTGCATTTGAATTATGTAGCTGGTGAAGAATATTGAAAGTACTATGCACTGGAAAAAGGTTTGTCTTGAAATAAATACAGCTCCCTAGAAGGTGGATGGCAAGACTTGTCTCATATACTTTGAACAAGTTATCAGGTGACATTAGTCCCTGGAAAAGGAACCCAATCTTGGTTAAGTAGGAGGGCCTTGACAAGGAGGAAGATCCTGTCTAGACTAGATGGATTGACACAGCGGCTGCAACAATGGCCTCCAATTTGACAATGGTATGGATGGTGCAGGAGCTGGCAATGCTTCATTCTGGTATACATAGGGTTGCTATGAGTCAGAACTGACTCATTGGCAACTAACAACAATAACAACAATGTAGTATGATCATGATCTAGAAGATTCAGTGCTGAAAAATTTTTATATATATCATATATACTCGAGTATAAGCCAACTGAATATCAGCCAAGGCACCTAATTTTATCACAGAAACTGCATAAAAGAAACATGCTGAAAAAACTTGACTTATACACCAGTACATACATGGTATTCTTAATTAGTTTTTATTTATGATCCTAAGGTCCACTGTTAATTTCAAGTATATGAGTATTACATTTTGGGGGTAAAAAAATGATCCATATTTGCCACTATGTAACTATGTAACAGTATGTATTGAAATCAATCCGGGATATAGTGTTCTTAGATTTGAACAGAAATCTCCTAATCTGATGACATAGTTGTACACCCTGGAGAGCTCTTAAACATTCTGATGCTCAGAGGTTACATCCTAGCTGCCCTGAATGAAATGAGCATCTCTGTGTAATAGTTTCCTCTTGCAGCTGCAAGAAAATACCACAGAGTTGCTTAACAGATGAAAATTCACTCTCTTAAAATTCGGTAAAGCACAAGTCTAAAACTAATATATCATAAATAAGCTCTATCTAGATAACCCAACCTCATATCACCATTACATACAAACATAGGGCTGCAAAATCATTTTTGCTATGTAAGGGTAACAGTCACTGCTTCCAGGGCATGTAGGCAAATTTATGTGGTCACTATATAGCCAACCACATTTAAGGAGTAGAATTTGAACAGAAATTTATTTATTTATTTTCTTTTTTAATTTCTATTACCCAATGATTTTCAAAGAACATTAAAATTCAATGCCCACCTATATAGATAGATAGATAGATAGATAGATAGATAGATAGATAGATAGATAGATAGATAGATATGACATTTCAAAATGATTTTCTGAATAAATTGTTTACTCCATGATTTGAAGAATGATATTATGCCCAATAGTGCAAAATCACTCATTTTAAAACCCTAAGGATGTGTGTTTATATACATTTAATTTATACATATATACATATAAATTTGTATATGTATATAGACGTGTACATACATATTCCAGAAATTACGTTGGGTGAGAAAGCAGTTTGGTGTTGATTAGCTTCCTGACTGCCTCCTTCACGTCTTTGTTTCTAAGGCTGTAGATAAGGGGGTTGAGCATAGGGATCACGACTGCATAAAGCACAGTGGCCACTTTGACAAGGAGCAGTGGGTTTTTGGACTGGGGCATACAGTAGAGAAGCAGGATGATCCCATGGAAGATGGTGATGGCAGTCAGGTGGGAGGCACAGGTGGAGAAGGCTTTCCGGAGCCCACCAGTGGAGGGCATCTTGATGATAGTGACAACAAGGAAAACATAGGAGGCGAGGATAATCAGGAGGCTACTTGCCTCATTGAAGGTAGAAATGATGAAACTTAGCATCAGGTTGAGCGAAGTGTCAGAGCAGGAAGCAGCGATGAGGGCTGAATACTCACAGCCAAAGTGTTTTATGATGTGGGATCCACAGAAGGATAATGCCATTAGAAAATAGGTTAGTACAAAGGAACATACTATACCCCAAATGCAACAGCCAGCTACCAGGAAGGCACACAGCTTCTGAGGCATAGCAACTGTGTAGAGCAGCGGGTTACAAACAGCCACAAAGCGGTCATAGGCCATCACTGCTAACATGAACATTCCTGTAATCACAAATGTGCAGCCAAAGAAAAATTGCATCATGCAACCCATGAAAGAGATAGTTTTGATTTCCACAACCAAGATCTCTAACAGTTTGGGTGTAAGTACAGAGGAATAACAGAAGTCAAGAAAGGACAGATAACTGAGGAAAAAGTACATGGGGGTGTGGAGTTTAGGATTGATTCGGATGAGCAGGATCATACTGAGATTCCCTACTACAGAAACTGCATAGATGGTCAAGAAAATCAGGAAGAGGGGCACCTGGAGGTCCGGGTATTCTGAGAAGCCCAGGAGCACAAAGGTGATGTCAGTACTCTGGTTTCCTTCATGCAGCATCTTGGTTTCTATTGTAGGAAAACAATAGTTCTATTTGCATGGTTGCTTCTTTTAACTGGTTCTACTGGACTGTGTACTGAATATGCCAGTCCTTGTCTTTGCTCAGGCTTTTCTAACAGGCCACTCTTAAGTGCGTATTCTCATCTGTCCTTTAGTGTTGTTTTACCATCGAGCAATCTCCAGTTTCACATACCATATTTATTTTGCAAACTTTGTTAATAAACTATACATTTAATTTTTGAAAGACTATTCACGACAATTTTTAAAGACCATGGACTTTGGAATTAAAAGTTCTAATTTCAGTCACCTATTAAAGTATGTCTCTTCAATGTTTCTCAAGATATCTCTGTACTTTATATCCTCCCTGATAGAAATATGATTTTGTACTATATTTTTATTTTTATTATCATATCAGTATCCATAAGGTAGAATTAAATTAATGTTTTAAAAGTATCTTAGACAGTATTAAAAAATTCAAGGAACTCTGGTGACTTAACGGTACATTTTGCATTACTAAGCATTAGGTCAATGGTTCAAACTCACCAGCTGCTGTTAGAGATAAAGACGAGACTATATTTTCTTGTATAGTCTTAAAGTTTTAATATCTCATAAACACAAAGGGGCAGTTAAAGTGTGTCCTATAGGGTCACTAGGAGTCAGAATGAGCTCAATGGAACTGGGTTTGTTTTGTTAATTGGTATTTGATATGCAGTAAATTTCCAAAATTCACAGTTCCTCTTCTAGTGCTGCATTAGAATGCATATTGAATTTATGCATATCATAGAATATAGCACCAGTTATAAATTTAGGAAGTATGAACTAATGCTTATAGAAAATAGGAGACAGCATTTTGAAGACATAATATAAGCAGCTTCGTTTCCTGAACATTGTTTTATTTATTGAAGAATAAACAGAAGTGTTATTTTATGCATCATTTCTCTTTGTTCTTCAATAATCACTATTCTCCTTTATTTCTTTTGTGATTTGTCCTTTTTGAATTATACAATTCAGTCACATTGGTTACATTCCCCATGCTGTACAACCATTCCTTTTATATTGGCAAAGGCAACTAGAACAGCAATAAGTTAAACAAAGGAAGATTAAAATGAATTAATAGCAAGTATAAAGGTTTGGAAATGAAGTACAGTACTTCATATATTTATTGTCAGTTGAATTAGGGGGACACTACTGCACTAAATTAAGTGTGTGTCTGCCAGAAATAATGCTAATTTCAAAGTTTTTACATCAGAATTTATAATATTACTAAGATTGACAACTCACCAGATGCTGGATATCCTTGATAGACATTGATTGAAGTTTTCTTTCATTTGCTTAGTACAATTATGAAAAGTAAATGCTCAGGAATATAAATTACCATATAAAAAGCTATAATTTGACAATAGTAGCTCAGTCCAAATATGTTACTGAAATATCAAGAAAATGACATTTTCTTATATTCAAGAAAAGATTAGAGACATATAGATAGTCTCTTTATAGTGAGACAGACTTGGGAACTAAATTCACGAAGTCATGTACTTTACATCCAATTTCATAGCCATGGGGAATCAAACTCTAGAGACGCTTTACAAGCATTTGGATGTGACTTACAAACAAAGCAATTTGAAGAAATCCTCTTCCTCCTAATTTATAACTTAATTTCTATTACATTATTAAATCACATGGGAGAATTGAACATGTTAACTTTGAGGCCCTAAGATCATAAGAACAATAATCTCTTAATCAACATATAATGTGTTCATTACTGAAATCATAAAATTTCCAGCACTAATAAGAAGAAAATTGAAATCTTATTATCATCAATTATATTCATGTTCATCTTTATTTTCTAACATTTCCATCTGAACATTTGTGTGTGTTTTGTTTGTTTTATGTGAATAACACAATATATATTGTGTTGAACATAGGCACTTCAGTATACTGTTACACATAATAATTTTATCCACTATTTTAAAGTTTTATTAAAAGGAAAATTTGAACATATTGACAGGTATATTGAATAACAGGCTGTATTACTTTTCCATTGTATCATAACACATTCAGTAGCTTAAACCAGCATCTATTCATTAGTTCACAGCTTTATAGTTCAGAAATTGATGCACAGAATGAATCTGTCCCAAAAAGTGAAAATAAAGATTTGGGCCAATTCTCAGTTCCCATCTATAACTTAGCATTATTTTCCAATTCAGAGAAGGAAAGAAACTGAGCTTAACAGTGTTGATTTTATTGTTAGATGCTCTCAAGGTGGACTGACAGTGACTCTGTGTACATAAGAACAGATCACTGCCCAACCTTGGCCATCCTACAGTAGTTGGTACGTTTGAGCTCAATGTTGCAGTCAATGTGTCAGGTCATCTCACCCAAGAGTTTCTTCTCTTTTGCTATTCCTCCACTTTACCAAGCACAATGTCTTCTCTGGTGCCTGATCTCTCCAGAGAGCATGTCTACAGTTCATGAGATGAAATCATGCCATCCTCCTTCCCAAGGACTTTCTGCTTGTAATTCCTCCAAGACAAACCTGCTTATTCTTCTGATAGCCAACAGAACTTTCCGTATTCTTCACCAGTGTCCTAATTGAAAGACGTATCTTCTTCTTTAGTCTTCCTTAGTCAGTGCTCAACTTTCACACACATAAAAGGTGATTGGAAATACCCTGCTGTGTCAGGCACAGATCAGTCTTAAAAGTGACATCCTAGTTTGTCCACCCTTTAAAGAGGTCTTGCATAGAGTATTTTCCCAATACAATATATATAGTGATGTTTTGTATGCTGCCTCCATGAGAAGAGGTCTGGTGTTTTACTGGCACAGTAGTTCTAAACCCGCAGGCCCTTCACAGGAGAAATATGAGGCTCTCTTTTCTTTGAAAGCCTCAGAAAGCCACAAGGGTACTTCTACTTTGCCCTGCAGGGTTTGAGTCAAAATTGACTAGATGAGTCAATAACACAAGAGAGAAAGCTTCCTTGAGGATTGATTGTGGATTGATGCAGTGTAAAATCATTGTAAATGACATTATTTTCACCAATTATCGTGGCATTGTCTATTGATCCACTACTGAGGGTTTTCATTTTCTTTGCATTGAGTTGTAAGCTACACTAAAGGCTGAAATCCTGGTTCTCCATCAGCAAGTGTTTCAAGTCCTCCTCACTGTCAGCAAGCAAGGTTATGTCATCTGCATACTTTAGATTATTAATAAGTCTTCCTCCAATCCTTATGATGCTGAACTTCGGGCATCTCTCTGCCAATGCACTGGTGCAAATGGTGTTGAATGGTGTTCAGCAAATTTTACTTGTACATTATATTAATAATATCATTTTATAATATCTGCATTCAGCTGTGCCACATTTCTTTGGAATGGGTGCAAATATGGCTCTTTTCTCATCAGCTAGCCAGGTTTCATGGCATATGTGAGTGAGTGCTTCCAGCTTGTAGAAACATTTTCAATTGGTTACACATTAGTCCAATGATATCCCACTCTGTTGGATTCTTGACCAGATAATCTTGTGATGGACATATGCCTTTCCAAAGCTAAACCCATTGCCATATAGGATATCCTAGCCTATAAATCTTTGTGGGCCTAGATAGCCTCATCTTTCTCTCTCAGAAAAATTTGAAGCACTGACCTTCAGATTAGCAGTCTAATAATTATCTATCACCACCATCTGAACTCCTACTGACATATAATTATGGTATTTATTTTTGTTAAGTCATATTTGGTATTGATTGGGTCCCTCAGTAGTGCAGTTTGGGTTAAGCTCCCAACCAAAAACTTGATCATTCAAAAAGTACCTTGAGCGGCTGCTGATGAAGAGACTGGTGATCTGATTCTATGAAGATTATAGCCAAGAAAGCCGTCAGCAGAAGTTCTGCTCTGTATGATATGCTATGAGCCCAAATGGACTCAATAGAACTGGGATTCGTTGTTGTTATTTATTAACTTAGATACTTTGGGCAAATTCTTAATTACTCTGAACTTTGATTTCCTAATTCATTCAGTGAAATGCTTAATAATATGAAACATAAATCATTGGAGTAGAGAGGAATGCATTTTATAATGAGTGCAAATGATATAGAATGGATTGTGGAACTTAATAAATATTTTTATTTTAATTTAGAAATATAGTTAAAATAAATCATATCAAAAATGTCATATGGATTTTGAAAATCAGACTTAGTCTTGATAGCAATGGGCATTTTCACAACTTGGGAATTCAATATGGAAAACACATGCTTGATGAAAATGGACAGTATAAATACCAATAGGTTTTCAGTGTGGAACTTTTAGTACCCCATGCATAATTAAATTTCCTCAATTAACCTCTATGATTTATCACTTTATAGCCGCTCCACATCATCACCTCAGTCTGAATCCTGTAAGACAATTATCTGTCAGAGAACAATATCTCAGCAGTTCCTCTGCTGTCATATTACATAAGAAGTTAGCATTACTCGGCTAGATTGTGGCCACAGGATTAAGTCAAAATCTTCACCTTCAGAGGATTCTGTGCAACTGTGGCTGAGTAATTTTCTACTCCTTTTTTCTAACAGTCAATTTTTCTTTTTTTCTTTCTTTCTTTTTTAAATTAGTGATAGCAAGAAATCTATGTGTCTCTGCAGACCTTGCCAAAATGTCCCAGGGATTTGGCTTAATTATGACAAGTATTGTTGGCTAAATAAAACCAAAAGCTCACTGTCATCAAGCCATTTCAACTCAAAGTA
>NW_022103958.1:1584276-1585622 GCF_000313985.2 Echinops telfairi | reverse complement strand
TCTTATGTTCAAGATCCACATTTTGCTACTCTGACTTTTTCAAAATGTCTATTGCACTATTGAGTTCTTTGTGGCTACCCAATAGAAAGAGAAAAAGAAAAAGTAAAGATGTGATTTGTGTTACAGGAAGAATTAGGAACACTAAGTGAAACTCTCATCCAGCCTAAGTGTATTTAGGTGTGATCTTCCATATGTGATCAGCTTCTAAGAATATTAATAAAACTAACTATTATCTTCAACCTCATTATCCAGAATGTAATTCAATTACTCATCACATAATGTCTGGTAACCTCAAAATGGATGTATGAAAACTATCACTACCACAAAGTCAATGCCGACCCACAGTGACCCTATAGGACAGGGTACAATTGTACCTGTCAGTTTCTAGGACTGTGACACTCCACGGTAGTAGAAAGGCCTGTCTTTCTCCCAGGGCATATGGGGTGGATGTGAAACATTTCTGGGAAAATGAAACGGAAAGATGACAGAACAATTCCGTGCACTTTTTGAAGCCCTGTTGTATATCTTTGGGGCAGGCAGGAAGGGCTTGCTTGGAAGGCACCAAAAGGCAGAGTGGTGCTGAATTGTAAGCACCACAGAAGCTGGAGCTGGGCTTGTACCGCTAGGCTGCCATCTTCAAGCCACAGCTGCTTCCAGACTCTGAACCACAGCCAAATGCCTCCCTATTCAATCCCTAAAAGTCCAGATTCTGACTAGGCTGGGAATAGGAGAAGGGATACTGCTTAAAGAATGTCTCAAGCCCAGACACACCAATTTTAACAACAAAAAATGTTCAAAACCATAGACCCAGTACCATAGAGTAGATGACAACTCATAATGAACCTATACAACAGGGTAGAGCTGCTCCCGTAGTTTCTGAGACTGGCCTTCTTTATTGGATCAGAATGCCCAGTCTTTCCTCTGTGGAGTGGCTGGTTGTGTCTCAGGGTTAACCTTTCAATCAGCAGCCCAGCTCATAACCGTTATACCACCAGGGCTCGCTCTATTTTATTCCTATGTTTGTATGACTGAGTCAAATGAATTTGCTTTGAGAAGCAGAGATATAGATCCATTAAAACTTGTGGTTATCGAAGTTTTCAACATTTTTATAAATCTGGTCTTTTCTTAATAATGGCTTAAGCCATAGTGCATGTCATAAATTCATAGATACAGACCCCTTCATTCAAGTGCTGCAGTGTCCTGTGGGGGGATAGCCAACTTTGGATACCACAAGAAAACAAATGCATCATATCAAAATTATTTCAAAATTAACCCAGAAAAACTTGCACAGCATGCTGAAGATTTTAAACCATGGGCTACATGATACTAAACTGATTTAGAGCACA
>NW_022103958.1:1579360-1583970 GCF_000313985.2 Echinops telfairi | reverse complement strand
CCAAGAGGCAAGAAAATTTTGGGAATGATGAGGGCAACAAATGTATAGATGTGCTTTACACAATTGATCTATGTATTGTGACGAATTGTATGAGCCCCAATAAATTGATTAAAAAAAAAAAACAAAAAAAAAGAAAATGGAATATAATTTTTGGAACTATTTGAGAGATAAGATAAAAGATATGACTCAGCTATATATAGATCTGTATCTGTCTATCTATGTAGATATAGATATCAATATGTGGGTGTGTCTAATTACGCAGAATGAGTAATCAGTTTGGTGATGATTAACTTCCTAACTATTTCTTTCACATTTTTGTTTCTAAGGTTGTAGATTAAGAGGTTCAGCATGGGAATCATGACTGTAAAAAACACAGTGGCCACTTTGACCAGGAGCCATGAGTTTTTGGAGTTGGGCACACAGTAGAGCAGAAGGATAGTCCCGTGGAAGATGGTGATGGCAGTCAGGTGGGAGGCACAGGTGGAGAAGGCTTTATGGAGTCCCCCAGAGGAAGGCATCCTGATAATGGTGACCACAATGAAGATGTAGGAAGTAAGTATAATCAGGAGGCTGCTAGTCTCATTAAATGTAGAAAAGATTAGACATGCCGTCTGTCTGAAGGTGTGGACCATAGGCCAAGAGAAGCCATTTTGTATTCAGAAAAGCAGGAGCAGGCATAATCTAGTTCTCAAAAGAACTCATGGGGTGGGCAATTGGGATATGACAGTAGCTCAACCCTGATAAGGTTCCGGGAAAAATAAGGACTTAAGAGTTCTGAGAATAAGCAGACCACAAACAGGCCTGGCAGGGGAAGGGTCAAAGAATAAGCTGACCACAAACAGACCCTTACAAAAGAAAGGTTAAAGGCTAACCGCGAAAATTTGCTTTTGTATCGGCTTGCTTGCACAGCTAAAGACCGCATCCTTGTATAAAGGTATACAAGAATATTGTGCATATGGTTCGGGGCCACTCTCATGCCAAGAGAGCTAGTCCCTGCACAGGCATTCAATAAACTTCTATTGCATTGACTTTCTGAGTTGAGTCGTTCCTGTCTAACCAACGTGCAACAAAGGGAGTATCAGAGCAGGAGAGAGAGGGGATGGCCTAATAATGACAGCCAAAGTGATTTATGATGTTGGAGCCACAGAAGGATAATTCCATATGTGAGCGTCATAGAACAGATTCCACCCCATGTGTAGGTCCCAGGTACCAGGAGGGCACAGAGCTTATGAGACATAGCGACCTTGTAGAGCAAGGGATTGCACACTGTCTCAAACTGGTCATAGGCCATAACAGCTAACATGAACATTTCTGTAATCACAAATGCACAAATAAAGAAAACTGCACCATGCAGCATTTGAAAGAAATATTCCTGTCTAGCCAGAGGTCAGATAAAGCCACACTGTTTACTCGGTTCTTTCTGGGAAACTTGTGGGAAGCATGAAAATAGAAAGTTTATAAGCCCACTTGCTTCAGTCATTAAAATATGATCTTTAGATGGGTTTAGGCCATGCCTGTAAAAAGATATGCCCCACCCAGTGCTTTGGAGTCCTCAGGAAACAGTGGTCTTTGACAGAAGCTGGAAAAAATCTGGAACCATGAATAAAACTCATTTCTAGGACTGAATGTTAAAGGGAGCCTGAGAGCAGGCTAAAATGCTTGCTAGGTGACCCCTGGATCTACTTGTTGAGTGGAAGTGGGAGAAATGCAGCAATAAAGAAACAGGTTAAGTTTGACTAGTGACACCTATGGACTTGATTTACAGGAAAAAGAGGAGAAGACGAGAGCTGGTTGACTGGTCTAAAGTTCATGATCTAGCATGAGAGGGCTAGAATTGTTGAATATTGGTGAGAGCCCAGGGTCTAAAGGTAAGGTGACCAATTGGCATCCTGAGGAGGCTGAGTGAGGCAGCCCACATTGAGTTGACCAGAAGCCAACTAGCTGGAGATTTTTGAGCCTGTGAACTGGTACATATTGTTGCTTACTTTATGGAAGGCCTGTCCAGATTTGACTTTCCTTATGGATGCAGATTTCACAAGGTTCCAACTGGAATGAATACTTTTCATGTCGAAAAATATGATTGTCTTCTCAGAGAGCTGGGTTGATGTAAGTGGGCAGTATTTAAACTGGATACTCAAAATTGGGGGGATAAAGGCATGACATGGTTGGCTTAAAAACTTTCATAGTTAGGGGAACATATTCACAAGATTATAGGATTAAGGTGAAGGTGTTACTTAATTGAAATTGTGAATCTAAAAAATTATGTACAGGTGCCAGATTGGCAAGGGGTGGATTGAGTTAGTTTATTATGCCATTAAACACATGTGGGGTTAATTGAAGGGCAGAGGGATAAATGACTCAGTAAGCCTTGCCTTTCTTGTTCTCAGGTCTCTTCCTTTGTGATGGTTGCACCATGGTGCAGCTGCCTGAGCAGTTTCCTGCTTCAGCTTGCAAGGTGACTTCCTTGAAAGACATCCCCAAGGAGAAGCCACATGGACCTACCCCTATGCAGCCCTGGGTGCTCCAGCACTGACATACTTACACATTCACTGACTCAGCTTTCCTCCTATAGTCGGCATCATTGTGTCTGTTTTGTGGGATCAAGGAGGACTTTGTGGATTGGTGTTGGACATATGGGTTAATGGGTTAATGTCGAACTTGTGGGCTTGGGCAGCACTGGGTTGGGGTGTTTTCTTGATGCACACTTAACCTTTATATAAAACTTTCTCTCATACATGAGTGTCTGTGGATTTGTTTCTCTAAAGTACCCAGAAAAACACAATGGACAATTAGCTAGCTCTTTCAATCCTTTAGTGCCTTCATCTGGGGGAAAAAAGCATTTGTTGATATCATTATTTGAGACAAAGACCTATAAATGTACATGATATGTAGAAAAACGTATACCTCATAGTAAAATGCAATTATATGAGAAAATAAATGAAAAACAAAATCAGGAAAACATTTTAGAGCTCACAATAATCCAAGCAAAATAGCCTTGGGACCTTTTTAATAAGACAAGAATGTAATATAAGTTTCATTGAAAGAATATTTTCAATGAAAAGATATCTCTCCATGCTCTAATGCCTTCAATGAAAGGAAGTCTGCATTGACATAGTGAACATTTCACTTTTATAGGTAGATTAGATGATCAAGGACAGTTATTTCAAAAAAGCTTTTCAGTAGTCTGGTCAAAATAATCCACTATTAACTTTATTCACTCCATTTTATCCCAAGTTTGTTGGCTCAAAATGCTCACTCTTTTAAAGTTAACTCCCATCTGCGAAAATGTTTTGGAGATATTCTTAAAAGGTTCATTTGATTATCTTCCTCTGGTTGTGTAGTCTGTTGGTAGTGTATATCACACTGAAAAGAAAGAGAATAGAAATCCCTCTGTTTATCTATCTGAAGCACAAAAAATGTTTATTTCAAAAAAGAAAAAGAAATAAAACTATCTGTTACCACTGATATTTTATATATATAGCCACTGGTAACAGAAAAGGATATTTATATATATTATTTTCTGATCTGGTAAAATAATATGTATGATTAAGAAATATGAACATGGTTTTGGAACAAAATGAAGGTTAAATACTGGAAATTTTACATGACTGAAGCTAAAGACTAACTGTAGAATTGATTTGTAAATACAGAAGATAAATAACAATCACTTTGAGCACATCCTGAATTGGACAACATGTTTAGCCTTTGCAATAACAATGGGAACCCTGATTGACCAGTGATTTCACACGGGGCTGCTAACTGCAAGATGAGCAGTTTGAAACCCTCTGTTGTTCTCCAGGAGAAAGAGGGTTCTTTTCTTTCCCTAAAGAGTTACAGTCTGGGAAATCCACACCAGCATTTCTATGAATCATCTCAATGGCAGTGAGTTTAAAGTTGTATAATAAGCAAGAGCTTACTTCTAATCTATGGGCACTAATCCCGTCAGCTATAAGATTATTCTTTCTATTACATAGAAGATTGGATTGACATTTTTTGAGGCATATATTATATTCTCTTATGTGTTGACAAAAATATAAAAGGCCAGTCTTTAAATTTATGAATTTAGATTACATTCATTGGATCATATCACCTCAGATTAAGAATTGGGAGATGCAATTTGCTTTTACTTCATGACAAAGTTTTCAAAGCACTGTCAGTAAAGGTTCTCAAAATTAGATTATAGTAAGAAGCCTTGCTGTTAAAGCAAACTTGCTCCACAGTCACCAAGGCACCTTGGTTAATGACTCTACATCCAGGTTAATTCATCTATGCCAAAAGCAAGAGTGTTTGTGTTTGTGTGTGTGTGTGTGTGTGTGTGTGTGTGTGTGTCTATTGCCTCTTCCTTATATTAAAGCACCTGTCCCCACAATTATGAAACCCTTCTCAAAACCTGTCAGAGAATAATCATATTACTCCATTATATATTTGAGTATTTCTTTTAAGCAGTTGTTTTATAAATCTTTTTTGTCATTTCTGTTACATTCCAAATCCTAGTGCATCTATCCCTGAGAGGTGGGAATTATGGGATTAAAGGGTGGTTCCTCTTTCATCATATACAACATCAAATATCTGATTAGAATTTACTAGACCTCGTGCTCTTCTTTTCTTTT
>NW_022103958.1:1572156-1579260 GCF_000313985.2 Echinops telfairi | reverse complement strand
GTCACCAAGGCACCTTGGTTAATGACTCTACATTCAGGTTAATTCATCTATGCCAAAAGCAAATGTGTGTGTGTGTGTGTGTGTGTGTGTGTGTGTCTATTGCCTCTTCCTTATATTAAAGCACCTGTCCCCACAATTAAGAAACCCTTCTCAAAACCTGTCAGAGAATAATCATATTATTCCATTATATATTTGAGTATTTCTTTTAAGCAGTTGTTTTATAAATCGTTTTTGTCATTTCTGTTACATTCCAAATCCTAATGCATCTATCCCTGAGAGGTGGGAATTACAGGATTAAAGGATGGTTCCTCTTTCATCATATACAACATCAAATATCTGATTAGAATTTACTAGACCTCTTGCTCTTCTTTTCTTTTGGAAAGCAACTTAAAAAATTCCAAAAAAAATTCACTACCATTGATTCAGCTCAGAATCATAGTAATCCTTCAGGACAGAGCAGAACTGCCGTTCTGTGCTTCAAAGACCATAACATTTTGCTGGAGTAGAAAAATCTCATCTTTCTTCCACAGAGCAGCTGTTAGTTTTGAACTGTTGAACTTGTGATTACCAGCCCAATCGACAATCCACCATACCACTAGGGTTCCTTAGTAAACATCCTTAGTGTGCTTGTTTCCCCATGGAAGTCCTCATACTGGTTGTTAAATATTTTAGGGGGCCGGCTCAATAGTCTGAATAAAGTATTAACCCTCCAGGTTTGATATTGACACTAAGAATTAAACTTAAGCTCCCTAGAGAAATTTTGCCAAGACAAGATGGACCACACTCAATAAGCTTCTTTTCTGTGCTATACATCTAATTATGCCCAATAAACTGAGCACTTGCAGTCAGTTATCTAAATTGCGAAGTTTGTCCATGGTTTACTGGTGATCCAAAACCCCTGTATTTAATACACATTGTTGAGAAGGGTGACCTCATTACTATATTCCATGTGCTACTGGCTCTTCAGGTTTGCCATTACTGTCTGCAAGACACCTCATCTTAATTGTATGGCTCCCTGACTTTTTTGACTTTCGTCAGGCCTATTTGCCTTCCTAGACTGTCTTCAGTATAACGTCAATTCTGTCACTATTAACCTTCACCCGTCCCCCTTTCAATCATCTATGACTTTTGGCAATTTGTTAAACTTTTAATATTCTTTTTATGTCAAATTCAGGACAATAGACACGCTATACTTAACACATGTTTTAATTTGAATAAATGTGTCTAAGGCATCTGGAAAGGTTAAGAAGCAATTCAAATAAATCTGCTACTTTGTCACTAATTTCACCATCATTTTGAAGACAAGGCCGACACTGTATATTTGTAAGTTTACCAGTTATATACAAATGCATACAAGATACAAAGTTGTTGCAATAATGTTATGGGGATAGTTTTGTGAAAATAATCTTTGTGTTATTTTAAATTAATTTAAGAATCTGGAAGTTTTCTTGGAGTTGAATTGATCCACCACAACTTGTTCATGACATTAAAAATAAAATTTTAAAAATACAGTTTAGAGAACTGTTTTATTAGAAACTCTGTTCTCAACAGTTTTATTGTCATTTAGAGATGGGATTGATTTGATGAAGAGAGATGTATGTATGTATGTATGTGTAGATGGATAAGAAAAGGTATCATTACATCATGCCCATTTTAGAAAATACTAGCTTTGGAAGTTATTTGTCTAGCTGAGATCCCATCCCAGTAACATAATTTTCATAACTTCAACTGATTATTTCATTTATCTGAGCCTCAATTTCATAGTCTATGGAATTTGATCAAATTAATATGAAAGCTCTCTTAATACTCAGTGTAAGAGTAATAAAAATACGGTGTTAACTTTAAAATATCTGACAACAAATCCTTCGTTGATTTAAATACCTCCTCTCTCCAATATTATCTCCCTTCCTACTTAAATTTATAATGTTTTGGCATCCAAGAAAAAAACAACAATTCCTGATTTTAAAATTGTGCAGTGATGAAATTGGAAAACTGTTTTATGAAGTTTGGTATCCTGTCTGCTCTTAACATGAAGCCACAAGAACAAAATAAAAATTCCACTGCCATCTAATTGATTCATAGAGAGCCTACATGCGTTTATATGCAAAGGTTTTAGCATTGTGGATTTGAAAGGGCAGACAGGGAAAAGTGAACAACAAAAAGAAATCTTCAACATGTCCCTCCCTCTTCATTCCCATTGTTGACCTTGATTCATCAAGATAACAAGAATCTTGGCTAGCTTATCTAAATGCTGTACAGCCCATACAGTTCACACTTGAACTCTCCATTAGCATAGATAAAATAGGGAAAGTGTTTTAGATATTTATTACAGAAACTACTGGCCTATTTTCTCTAATGCCTTTAATATTTCCAGGAATTAGATAACAAAAGGATGTTATCCAATCATACGAATATCCCAATTCTTTATTTGTCAAAACAAGTGAGTAAAACCTTTTTATTTGTTTCTGTCTTTTCCTCTGAACTTGTTCACTCCCTTCTTTAATATTCATGCTTTAGTATCTTTCAATGATGTGTTCCCCTCATTAACTTATTCAAGAATAATGTGCTGATTCATACAAACATCCTCCCCCCCCACCCCCCGCCCCCCTTGCTCTATTTTCTTTACACCAAATCTCTAATCATTATACAAAGCCTGGCATATTTCGTGATATTTTTATGCATGCATACGTATCTGTGCTTGTTGTTTACCTTGATTTACACCATAATGTCCTCTCACTTCTTCAGCACAAGCATTTCATTTAATATATCTCTATAAAACCTAATATATATAAAGTGGAAATTAAAGACATAGTTTCTAATTCAGCCTAATGGTCCTGAGGGTGATTACAGTAGAATTCTGTGACTGGAATACATGTCACCCACTGAACTAAGTTGATATCAGTCTAACTCAATCCACAAAGTTACTCTATAACATATTTGCTGCATTTGTATTCTTCACCCAAGAAGGAAATAATAATTCAACATTGAATCAACTCACTACAAGATAAGTTTTCTTGATGTACTTTTTAATGAAGGCTTCCTTTGTATAATGAACAACCTGCATATTCATTCTTACTCAAAATTGAAATTTTCCTACATATTTTCCATTCATTTACAGTTTGAGTAAGGCTCTTAAAAATGGAACTCAGTAAAACAGTCCTTAATTACTTTTTCAATTGCAAATATAATTTGAAATTTGTGAAAAGATCTTCTTTCACAAGCCATAGATCTGAGTGTTAAATTCCAGGATCATGTTTTTTGTTTTACCTCTGGACCTTAGGGATTTAGACCCCAGAGAATCAGGATTAGGTTTATTGTTATGAGCTATAAGACAAATAATTGGAATCAATTCTCTCTTCCATAATTTAGGGTACAATTACTTCTAAATAATTAATGATTTTTGCACCTCAAAAATTTCTTTATCTTTGTACAGAGGCCACTTCTGAAAATCTTCTAAAGAATACCGGTCACTTAAAAAAAATAACCTGAATCTTGATATATTTTTTCACTTTTAACTTGGCTTTTATATTTTCATACACCCATTTATGTAGAAATAACAATTCACATTATACTTTAAACAGTTTTACATTCTACCCAGTCATATTATACTCTGAATATACTTTCTTTGGGTGGCTAGGACTGTGGAGATACTAAGGGTTTTCAAAAAGTTCATGGAAAATTATATTATCATTTGATTCCATTTTTGTAATTCAATCCATTTTGTGATTGAAGTTCCCTAGCTGTTAAGTGTCCTGACTGCAATTATAGCTATATTTTTCTGTACAATGAGTAAGGTCACAGTAATGACAGATTAAATCAATCTAAGTAACTCCTAAATTTACCCTCAAATAAAAATCAGGGAAGAAATAAAATGGTGTCAAATAGTGACTCAGTAACCACTTTGTTTCCTTGGCCAGAATATTTTAAAGCACAAGTATATGCAGTGGCATTTAGGCACTAAAATTACCAGAAGTATTTAAGATTCTCAGTGTGGCTAATATTGGTAGATTTAGCCAAACGAGTGGCCCACATATAAACAGTTAAATCAGGTACATATTTACAATTGTTGTAAACATGCCTCCCTTGATCCACAGTGGCCTATGTATGGCTATGAAATACTGCCTGGTTGCACCATCCCCATAGTCACATGCAGATCAGACAATGCTCTATTGTGATGTATAGGGGCTTCATTGGCTGAGTTTCAGAAGGAGTTTCCTCAGATCATTCTTCTTAGTCTGTTTGAGTCTGCAAGGTTCACTGAAACCTAGTCAGCACCGGAGCAATATATAAGTCGTAATGGACAAATGTGTAGAGACTGTACATGCATAAATTAATTTTAAGAGTGGGTAGACAGAAAGATTATTTCCCACTCATTTTAAATAATTAAGGTATGAGAGGTTATATGGATAACATTAGCACACTTACCCTGACATTTCTACTGAGGTTAAACCATCAGTTAAATCACTCAAAAGGGACTTTGAAACCCTTTACAAAAGACCACTTTAAAACTCACCACCAAAAAAAATTAATAAATACAATCGTTTCTTTCAGTTTTCTTGGTTCAGTCTACAGGGCAATAAATGTAAATGATAAATGCAGCTTAAATTCATTTGGGTTCAGTAGCAGTTGAACAATAAGGTCTACTTTATAAATTGCTGCAATTTAAAATTCCAGGCTTCTGAATGTTGTTTGGGGTTGCAAACAGGTTTTGTTCTTAGAAAGGAGCTAAATAATTTTCATACTCTAATGAGTGCTTTGCTTCTGGCTTTCTATGATTGATGTCATGGTTGTGAACCTAGATTTAAGTTCAAATCTGAGTTTGTGGCTGTGCCAACAGAGAAGTGGGTGTTGCTTCTAAGTATGCATGCATAATCAAAGAAATAAAATAAATGCAATTTATATTACCAAATATATCAACTGCACTAGGTTCAAATCATTTTAGGCAGTGAGATTTACTATTGCCACCAAGGAAATTTTCCAATGACAAGACAGTCCATCTGAAACTACACTAAAACTTTTATATAGTTAGATTTTTATGCCTACCAGTTGTTATGATAGTATTTCATAATGTAAAACAAAACTTACTCATTTTAAGTTGTAACTTCAAATGATCTAAAAAATACTCATTATATTGTGTGACTCAAAGAGTACTGAAAGTTGGCTTGGAGAAGCGCATGGTCATGTATACTAAGAAATAAACATTATATGATAATTTATGAAAGCCGCTGCCACAATGACTTACTGTCATTGAGTTGATGCCAACTCATAGTGACTCTATAGGACAGGGTATAATGGCCCCTGTGAGTTTTTGAGACTGTAACCGTTTACAAGTGTAGAAAGCTCCATCTTCTTCTGAGGAGTCGCTGGTGACTCAATTGCTGACCTTGCATATCACATCCCACCCAACACATAACCACTGTGCCACCAAAGCTCCTCGATTTACGGATAAAAGCATTTAATTGGTATGAATTGTACTTTATTATGATATTTCTAGTGTTAACGTCACTTTACAAAATATTAAAGTGAACAGATAACAAAAGTTGAACTAGAGGGTTATCACAGATTCAGATTCTAATTTGTTAGTGCTTAATTCTCACTACTCTTATTAAATATATATAGATATTATATATAATGAAATTATATACATGTACATGTATAAATGGATTTAGATTTTGGAACACAATAAATTGGTATTGATTAACTTCCTGCCTGATTCTTTCACATCTTGTTCCTGAGGCTGTAGATCAGCAGTTCAGCATCAGGATGAGCACTGTGTAAAACACAGAGACCACCTTGATCATAAGCCATGAGCCTTGGGATTGGACACACATTAGAGAAAAAGGATGGTTCCATGGAAAATGGTGATGGCAGGTGGGAGGCACAAGTGGAGAATACTTTATGGTGTCCCCAGGGGAAGGCATCTTCATGACAGTGATGAAAATGAAAGCATACGAAGTGAGAATTATTAGGAGGCTGATGATTTCATTAAATATGGCAAAGACTCCAACGATCTTTTGATTAACGTAAGTGTCAGAGCAGGACACAGACATAATGGCAGCATGCTCACAGACAAAGTTCTTTACGAAGTTAGTCTCACAAAAGGATAATGTCAAGAGAAAGCAGGTAAGTATCAAGGAACAGATTATACTCCAAGAGTATGAGGCAGCCACCAGCAAGTCACAAAGCTTAGGGTGCATTGATACCGTATACATCAAGTGGTTACAAACAGCCACAAACCAATCACAGGCCACACTGCCAACATGAATGTTTCTCTCACCACAAATATGCAAGCAGGAAGAATTGCGTGACACCTCCTATAAAGGAGATGGTTCTGTCTTCCACTGTTTTCTAATAGGTTTGATGTAACCATTGAAGACTAACAGAAGTTCACAAACGACAAGTGGCTGAGGAAAAACTACATAGGGGAGTGAAATTTCAGACTGATCCTGGTGACCATGATCATGCCCAGGCTACCCACCAGACCAGAGTGACTGTGTATATGGTCAAGAAGACCATGAAGAAGAGAAGCTGTAAGTCCTTGTATTCTGAAAAGCCCAAGAGGATAAGTTTTGGTAGAGCACTCTGATTTTTGTGGTTCCTGTTGAGAAAGTAAGAACTTTGTTTATCTTGAGAAACAAATTTTTTTTTAGTTAGCAATACAAAATGGAAAGGACAAAATGAGACAAAATCAGTGTCCATCATGATTTTTTTAAAAAAATACTTTTATTAGAGGCTCTTATATCTCTTATCACAATCCATACATTCATCCAGTGTGTCAAGCACATTTTCACATATTCTGCCATCATCATTTTCAAAGCATTCTCTTCCCACTTGAGCCCCTGATATTACCTCCCCATTTCTTCCCCCTCCCTCCCCAACCCACCCTCCCTAGTGAACCCTTGATAAGTTATAGATTATTTTTTCCATATCTTACATCGTCCTTTGTTGCCCCTCCTCCACTTTTCCATTATTCATCCCTCTAGGAGGGGGTTATAGGTTGATCTTTGTGATTGATTTCCCTTTTCTCCCCCCACCCTCCCCTAATCCTCCTAGTATCTCCACTCTCCTTGTTGGCTGGCCCTGAGAGGTTTATCTATCCTGGAT
>NW_022103958.1:1569904-1572056 GCF_000313985.2 Echinops telfairi | reverse complement strand
TACATGCATAAATTAATTTTAAGAGTGGGTAGACAGAAAGATTATTTCCCACTCATTTTAAATAATTAAGGTATGAGAGGTTATATGGATAACATTAGCACACTTACCCTGACATTTCTACTGAGGTTAAACCATCAGTTAAATCACTCAAAAGGGACTTTGAAACCCTTTACAAAAGACCACTTTAAAACTCACCACCAAAAAAAATTAATAAATAAAACACACCACTGAGAATCAAATCACTCGATTCTTTCAGTTTTCTTGGTTCAGTCTATAGGGCAATAAATGTAAATGATAAATGCAGCTTAGATTCATTTGGGTTCAATAGCAGTTGAACAATAAGGTCTACTTTATAAATTGCTGCAATTTTAAATTCCAGGCTTCCGAATGTTGTTTGGGGTTGCAAACAGGTTTTGTTCTTAGAAAGGAGCTAAATCATTTTCATACTCCAATGTGTGCTTTGCTCCTGGCTTTCTATGATTGATGTCATGGCTGTGAAACTGGATTTAAGTTCAAATCTGAGTTTGTGGCTGTGCCAACAGAGAAGTGGGGGTTGCTTTTAAGTATGCATGCATAATCAAAGAAATAAAATAAATGCAATTTATATTACCAAATATATCAACTGCACTAGGTTCAAATCATTTTAAGCAGTGAGATTTACTATTGCCACCAAGGAAATTTTCAAATGACAAGACAGTCCATCTGAAACTACACTAAAACTGTTATATAGTTAGATTTTTATGCCTACCAGTTGTTATGATAGTATTTCATAACGTAAAACAAAACTTACTCATTTTAAGTTGTAACTTCAAATGATCTAAAAAATACTCATTATGTTGTGTGACTCAAAGAGTACTGAAAGTTGGCTTGGAGAAGCGCATGGTCATGCATACTAAGAAATAAACATTATATGATAATTTATGAAAGCCGCTGCCACAATGACTTACTGTCATTGAGTTGATGCCAACTCATAGTGACTCTATAGGACAGGGTATAATGGCCCCTGTGAGTTTTTGAGACTGTAACCATTTACAAGGGTAGAAAGCCCCATCTTTCTCTGAGGAGTCGCTGGTGACTCAACTGCTGACCTTGCAGATCACATCCCACCCAACACATAACCACTGTGCCACCAAAGCTCCTCGATTTATGGATAAAAGCATTTAATTGGTATGAATTGTACTTTATTATGATATTTCTAGTGTTAAAGTCATTTTACAAAATATTAAAGTGAACAGATAACAAAAGTTGAACTAGAGGGTTATCACAGATTCAGGTACTAATTTGTTAGTGCTTAATTCTCACTACTCTTATTAAATATATATATATATTATATATAATGCAATTATATACATGTACATGTATAAATGGATTTAGATTTTGGAACAAAATAAATTGGTATTGATTAACTTCCTGCCTGATTCTTTCACATCTTGTTCCTGAGGCTGTAGATAGCGGTTCAGCATCAGGATGAGCACTCTGTAAAACACAGAGACCACCTTGATCATAAGTCTTTGGATTGGACACACATTAGAGAAAAAGGATGGTTCCATGGAAAATGGTGAAGGCGGTAGGAGGCACAAGTGGAGAATAATTTATGGCATCCCCCAGGGGAAGGCATCTTCATGACAGTGATGAAAATGAAAGCATACGAAGTGAGAATTATTAGGAGGATGATAATTTCATTAAATATGGCAAAGACTACAACGATCTTTTGATTAACGTAAGTATCAGAGCAGGGCACAGACATAATGGCAGCATGCTCACAGACAAAGTTCTTTACGAAGTTAGTCTCACAAAAGGATAATGTCAAGAGAAAGCAGGTAAATATCAAGGAACAGATTATACTCCAAAGCATGAGGCAGCCACCAGCAAGTCACCAAGCTTAGGGTGCATTGATACCGTATACATCAAGTGGTTACAAACAGCCACAAACCAATCACAGGCCACACTGCCAACATGAATGTTTCTCTCACCACAAATATGCAAGCAGGAAGAATTGCATGACACCTCCTGTAAAGGAGATGGTTCTGTCTTCCACTGTTTTCTCCCATGTCCCCTGGAGCCATTGGTCCCGTTGTTTTCTTCTCCACATTTTTTATCCAGCCTATCTTATCTAGATAGACCTGCAGAGATAGTAATATGCACATAAAAC
>NW_022103958.1:1567409-1568886 GCF_000313985.2 Echinops telfairi | reverse complement strand
AGTGGGGCCGGCCATATGGTTCTCTCTGTGAATTGGCTGCTCTGAGCAGGGCTATTGTCCTCTGAGCTTGGTTGTGGCTAGGTTGTGCTCCACTCATTTCCTCCCCCTTCATTTGCTTCTGCTTCTGTCCAGGTACAGTAGGTCGGTTCCTTTCCCTCACCAGAGGGTCTGTTGTCATTCCCTGTGGCACACCCTTTCATGATAGTGTCAGGCTGACGTATAGTTCAGTCTTTTTTATGGATTTCTACGCGTGTTATTACGTTGCTGTCCTGGTTTGGCGCATCATTGTGGGTCCTGTATGCACATTCTAGGGGCACAACCAGGGACACAACCAATACTCTCCCCCTGGGTGGATTTTAGTGCCCTGTTACTCCCATGTCTTCATCTCAGCTTCTCCCCATCCTGATTCTCCCTCCTTCTTCCCCCTTTCCGCTTCTTTATGTTGGACTCACATGTACCTCCCTGGGTGTGGTCTGCCCTCCCCGCAACTACCTATGCTTCCACCCATGTATTGCAAGATAAGTGCCTATTCTACTATTCCTGCTGTGCTGACTGTACTTACCTCAGGGGACTCATGTTTACCTGTCCATTTGAGATTGATTTACCTCAATTACCATGGTTCTTTCCAGCTCTTCCCATGAAACGACCTGTTTCATGTGATTGCCCGTGCTTTTCAGTGCTTCATAGGATATGGGTATATAGTCCTATTTTCCCCTCTCATTATATATATATTTACATATGTGCATGCCTGTATTTAGGCCTCTATTAATGTTCTTTGCCTCCTGGTTCTTTCCTCTATTTTCTTTTAACTTTCCTCTTGTCCCACCATCATGTTCGTCCTTCATTCAAGTTTAGTAATTCCTTGCTGCTACATTGCCCTTGATTAAGCCCCACTAGGCATCCTATGACCTTCCTTCCATTGATTTTAGTTCACTTGTTCCCTTGTCCCTGGGTTGGTCTTTCCCCACTTCCTCTCTTCCACCTCCCCATCTTCAATATTCCCCCAGAACCATTGGTCCCAGTCTTTTCATCTCTGAATTATTTATCCGGCCTATATTAACTACAAAGACATGCAGATACATTAATAAGTGCAAAAACCAGACAAAGCCAAATAAAACAACAAAGGAAGTCAAAATCAAGAAAACAATAACAGAAACTAAAACAAAAAAACAATAACAAAAAGCCACTGACAAAATTGAAAAGCCTATAAATAGTTCAAGGTCTGGTTGTTGGCCTTTCCGAGTGTGTTCCAGTCGAGTCTGATGGGGTGCCACACTCTGTCTCCAAAGTCTATTTTTGGTATTCCCTGAGAATTTCTTCAGTCTGCTCCCCCTGCTGCTCTGCTGCATGCCCTCACTGCCTTGCCCCAGTGTGATGGGGCCAGACTGCTCACTATCTCTACCCTGTGTCTCCAGTGCTGCCACTTGCAGCTCTATGGTTCAGTGAGGGACGCCATGTCCCATGGTGGGGCCAGCCC
>NW_022103958.1:1566359-1567309 GCF_000313985.2 Echinops telfairi | reverse complement strand
TCCTTGGGGCTTGGTGGGCCAGGATGTCCTCTCTTCCTTCTCCATCCCTTTGCATTTCTCCCGTGTGCTCTAATCCAATGCACCTCTCTCCCCAAGCTGTAGTCATAGTGCTATACTCTGAACTTCATTCTTCTGAGGGGGGTGGGGCGGTGTCCACATAGTTGAGATAGGGTTCGGTCCCGCAGAACTCTCTATGGGTTCCCTGGTACAGGCCAGTGTGTGGTATTCACATCTTGGTGCTATGGGTCAAAGCCTGATCTCTTTTTCCCTCTCCTGTGGAGATATAAAAATACCCTCCCCTTGAGTGGGTTAATGCCCTGACCCCCTCTACCCATGACTTTTTCTCTCTTTCTTTCCCCCTGTTATTTAGTTGACTGTCATATATAACTCTGGATTAGGTTTGGCCCCTGCCATAGTTATTGGACCTCACCCCAGGGATGTTTGTATATAGTAGCTATTCCCCTAGGCCCCATTTTTCAATCTTACCTCAATGGACTCATGCTATGCTCACCTTTTTGTGCTTGACTTACTTCACTTAGTATGATTTCCTCCAGTTCTTCCCATGAGGCAATGTGCTTCATGTGTTTATCTTTGCCTTTTAGGGATGTATAATATTCCATTGCATGTATCTACCACAGTTTTGGGATCCATTCGTCTGTTGATGGAGATTTGGATTGTATCCAACTCCTTGAAATTTTGAACTGTGCCTCAATGAACATTGCAGCACAGATGTCTGCCCGTGCTTTGTTCTTGCCTCTTATGTGTATATGCCCAGTAGGGGGATTGCTGGGTCATATGGTAGCTCAATCTCTTTTTTAGCTATCACCAAATCAACTTCCATAATGGCTGTACATACTAAAAGCCTACCAGCAGTGGACTAGAGTTCCTATATCCCCACAGCCCCTCCAACACTTGTTACTTTCTGATTTTTTTAATTGGGCTATCTTTGA
>NW_022103958.1:1564263-1565785 GCF_000313985.2 Echinops telfairi | reverse complement strand
CTCCTTAGTGG
Source organism: Echinops telfairi (assembly GCF_000313985.2). Taxonomy (NCBI): domain Eukaryota; kingdom Metazoa; phylum Chordata; class Mammalia; order Afrosoricida; family Tenrecidae; genus Echinops; species Echinops telfairi. The sequence continues at coordinate 1,565,774 of NW_022103958.1, read as the reverse complement.
ACAGTTTTTTTTTCTTATTGTAAGCTTGAAAAGTACTGTAGATTTTAGCAATAAGACTTTTGTCTGATGTGACATTGTTAAACATGTTTTCCCAATCTGTGGGCTCTCTAATTACTCTCTTGGTGAATTATTTCAATGTACACAAGTGCTTTAGCTTCGGAATATTATGCTTGTTAATTTATGACTCCTCTGTATTTGTATCCTTTCCTATTTATGATAGCATATGTATTCCCTGTGCCAAGTGTGTTATTCTGGGTACTTTAGAGAAACAAGTCCCCAGAAACTCATGTATACGAGAGAGTTTTATATAAATCTTAAGTGCACATCAAGAAAACATCCTAACCCAGTGATGACAAAGCCCACAAGTCCAACATTAACCCATATGCCCTACACCAATCCACAAAGTCCTCCCCCATCTCACAAAACACATGCAATGAGGCTGATTTCAGGAAGAATGCCGAGTCAGTGAATGTGTTATCATCTCAGGGATGGCAGGGGTCTCCACATGGCTGCTCCAGCACCAGGGCTGCATTGGTGTAAGTCCATGCGGTTTCTCCTTGGGGATTTCCTGCAGGAAGTGAGCCTTGCCAGCTGAAACAGAGAACTAGCTAAAGTATCAACACCCCGAGAACTAGAAAAGCAAGGCTCACAGAGCCATTTATCCTTCCACCCTTTAATTGGCCCCACATGTGTTTATCGGCCAGGTTGGAACAATAAACGACCTGACCAAGGTTTTCAGGATTGTCCCAATTCCTTCATTAATGGCCCTAATTGTTTAGGGTTTTACATCAAGGTCTGTGATCCACCTAGAATTTATTCTTGTTCATGGAGTGAGGTAAGGATCTTGCTTTGTTTTTCTGGAGGCAGATATCCATTTTTTCCATCACCACTTACTGAATAGGGCAACTGCTTCCTATTTGATATGTTTTTTATCCTTTTCAAAAATGAGTTGCCTTTATGTTGATGTTTTATTTCTGGGTTTTCAACACTTTTCCATCCTTCTGAATATCTATCTTTATACCAGTACCGCACTGTTTTGACCACTGTGGCCATATAATTCGTGCTAAATTCAGGTAGAGCTAGGTCTCCCAATTTGTCCTTCTTGAGGAGTTCTCTGCTAAATCTGGTTGTCTTCCCTCTCCATATGAAGTTGATAATCAGTTTTTCCAATTCTTTGAAGAAGGATGATGGTATTCGTAGCTGAATAGCATTAAACTTATATAGTGCCTTAGGCAGAACTGCCATATTTACTATATTGAGTCTTCCAATTCACAAGCATGGGATATTCTTCTATTTGTTGAGGTCACTGTTGGTTTATTGTAAAAATGTTCTGTAGTTTTCCTCGTACAAATCTTTTGTTTTTTAGTCAGGTATATCGCTAGATATTTCTATTTGTACTTGTGCGCTACCTTTTTGATTTCCTCTTCTTTGGTCTTGTCTGATGTTTATAGCAGTTTGATAGACTTCTGTTTGTTGATCTTGTATACTGCCACACTGCCATATTCCTCTAT
>NW_022103958.1:1560617-1561807 GCF_000313985.2 Echinops telfairi | reverse complement strand
TGATTGTTTTGCATTTGGGTGGTAAGCTCTGAAAATATCTATCTGGTCCAGTCGTCCAATTGTTCTGTTTATATCTGTAACTTCCTTGTTAAGTTACTTTCCCTGTGAGCTGTCATTTTCAGAGATTGCTGTATTAAAGTCACCTATACTAATTGTTGAGCCTGTGATTCCCCCCCCCATCTTTTGGAGTGTTTGATTTACAAATTTTTTGAGTCTCTCCTTGGGTGTTTATAGATTTATTATGCTCACTGGTTCTTGGTCTACTGTTCCCTTGAGCATTATATCGTGCCCCTCCTTGTCTCTTGTTATGGCTTGTACCTTGAGATTAATTTTGTCAAGAGATTAATATTGCTACCCCTGCTCTTTTTGCATTGCCATTTTCTTGGTGTATTTTTCTTCAGCCTTTGATTCTCAACCTGTGTTTGTCTGAAACCTTGAGATGTGTTTCCTGTAGGCAGTAGGTTGATGGGTTATGTTTTCTGAGCCAGTCTGTTAGCCTCTGCCTTTTAATATCTGAGATCAGTCCACTGATATTCAATGTTATTCCATCCATCTGTGGAATCTGTGATGTCATCTTGTACCTGTGGTGTTGGGTGTTTTCCTACCTACCAATCTTATCAGTTTGTGTTGTCTGTGTGTGTGTGGTTCATTCTTGCTTTCTTCCCACTCTTGAGTTATTGCTATCTTGGGGGGATGTTTTATTTTTGTCGCCCTGTGGGTGGAGTTGTTCTATGTGATAGTCTCCTTTGTGCACTCGGTGAGTGTTGATCTTCTGCCTATACTAGGTGGACAATGATCTTTCTAGGGCTGGGTTTCTTTTCATGTGTTCTTTGAGCTTTTCCTTGTCCTGAAAGACTCTTATTTCTCCACCTATCTTAATAGATAATTTGGCTGTGTATAGTAATTTTCGGTTTGAGATATTTTCCTTCAGGTTTTGGAATATGTTACTCCACTTCCTCCTCTTCTTCACTGTGCCCACTGATAGTTATGAACATATTCTTATTTGGGTACCTTTAGTGACTATTGGTTTTTCCCTAGCTTTTCATATGATTTTATCCTTTGCCTCATAGTTAGATAAGTTAACTATTATGTGTCTAGTTTACTTCTTCTTGGGATTCAGTTTGGCTGGTGTTCTTTCAGCATTCTGAATGATTGCCTGGTTTTCATTTATTAAGCTGGGGAAGTTTTCC
>NW_022103958.1:1558641-1560172 GCF_000313985.2 Echinops telfairi | reverse complement strand
TTTCTCTGGCATGTCAGTGTCTGCTTTTTCTATGCATGTCATTAGGTTTATGACTTCTTCTGGCATTTTCTTCAGTTTCTCCTGCTTTTCCTTTGAGGCTGTTGAGGCTGTTTGCTGTTTACATGTTGATTTAAAGGAGCCCGGTGCCATCTTCCAGAGTAAAAAACACTGGGTTCTCTCTTGGGGGACATGTATGAGTGCTTCTACAATCTAACTGTTGGTAGCTTCATTGGGGATGGGGTCAGGCTACCACTGTATCTTCCTGTAGTTTCACTCTTAACTTAGCCAATGATTATTCCATTATTTGGAATGTGAGTTGGATAGTTTTCTCATGGGATGCTAGTCAGGTGGTTTGGGGCCCATGAGGATGGCGTTTCACTGGCTGATCTCCCAGTAATCCATAGTTCTGTGTCCCATGAGGCTTGGGGCATCTCAGAAGATGTGTGGTGATTCCCTCTGCAACTTGAGTGTCGTGGAGGTCATATGGGTGTATGCTCCTTGGTGTAGTGCACCATAGATGACTGGAAAAATTTCCCTAGTTTGAAAGATCACCGTGGAGGCTGGGAAGATGTTCCCACAAAAGCCTGGAGCACCACAGACAGAAGTTCCCCCAGTCACTTGTATGCTCTTGGGTTGTAGACAGAATTTCCCACAGTTGTATGAAAGGAATGTTCCCCAGCCACAACCTTCAGGCAGATAGCCTTCAAGCAGTTGACCTTAAAAATTATAGTTAGGGAGCATGCGTTTGCACCCTATTATGGGGGGCACAAGGAGGGATATAAGTTTTATTTAGGAGAATGTGTGTGGGATGCATCTCCAACCCACTAACGTGAAGGTTCCCCCCATGAGGTTCCTGGTTTCTCAGTCTCCTTAAGGTATGAATGTTGAGAGTTTGTCTGCATGTGCTCTTTTCCCGGTTTTCAGTTTCTCACAAATATTAAATGGATTACATGTGAAATATTAAAATAATATTTTCATTGAATAAAGTGATAATAAAAATGATCATGAAGCATGTTATAAATATAACATGTTAAAATGATGCAGATTATGAATGACAGTGAAAAGCCTACAATAAATCAAAATTGAACATAAGATTCTTTTGTGAATAGTAGATAGTCTTTTTGTACATTAGGGCAATGAATCTTTGGAAATATCTTTAGAAATCCTAATAATAAGGCTTCTAGCCAGATATATCTACTTCTGAGGACACTGAGAATTAAAATATCCAAGACTTTTAGTTCTATTATCTTCAACAACATTGTCTAAGATTGTGGCTTCAATGATGAACATAAACTAAACAAGATGAGGAGCTTGGCCCAGGACTGAGTAGTGTTTCAATTTATTGTCTATAGCATCCCTATAGGTCAGAACCATCTCAGAAGCAACTAAGAAGGACAGCATTAACTTTTAAAAACAGTTACATTAACATTTAATTCACATTCTATATATTTCAATAGTTTAAATATATTTTAAAAGGTTCTATTAAAATATTGATGTATTTTATTGGGGGCTCCTACAGCTCTTTTTTTTT
>NW_022103958.1:1545949-1557638 GCF_000313985.2 Echinops telfairi | reverse complement strand
GCTATATCTTTTGATAGCCGGGCACCATCAGCTTTCTTCACCACATTTGCTTATTCGCCAGCTTTGTCTTCAGTGGTTGTGTCGGGGCTCCTACAGCTCTTATCATAATGCAAATATATATTCATTTTGTCAGACATATCTGTACATATAATGTCATCATTGTTTCCAAAACATTTTCTTTATTCTTGAGCCCCTGGCATAAGCTCTTCATTTTTTCTCCCCCTCGCCCACATGTGGCTGCTCCAGCACCGAGGGCTGCAACTGGATAGGTCCATGTGGCTTCTCCTCAGGGATGTCTTGCAGGAAATGAGCCTTGCAAGCTGAAGCAGGGAACTGTGAATTAACACACTGTGCAAGTAGGTGTACAGAGTGGAGGGCAAAAAGTTCGGAGTCAGTGACTTCTCTCAACAGAGGAGTTAGAGATGAGTCTACCATGTTGTGGCTCTAATTGCCCTCTGGGTTTCTATTTATTGTTTATCAAGCCAACAAACAGAAAAAGAAGGGGAAAAGGAAGAGGAAAATGCCAGACAGGAAAAATTTTTAAAAAGCTATCCTACAACCACCTTAATCCAGGCTACTGCCCCAAGTCAGAGCATTCATGGAAGTGTTAGATAGACAGAGGCTGACTGAGGGAGAATAGGTGGTGATGACAGAAATCTGGCAGAAATTATAGTACAAGGTACAAGTGGAGATATTTTTCTTTCTTTTTTCTTTTTATAAATCATTTTATTGGGTGTTCTTACAGCTCTTACATAATCCATGCATCAATTGTTTCAAGCACATTTGTACAAATGTTGTCATCGTCATTTTCAAAATATTTTCTTTCTATTTGAAACCTTGGTATCAGTTCCTCTTTTTTTCACTCCCACCCCCCCTCTCATCCTTATAAACCTTTAAGAAATTATAAATTATTACTGTTTTCATATCTTACACTGTCTGATCTCTCCCTTCACCTGTGTTTCTGCTACTTATCCCACTGTGGATTGTGGTGGTGGCAGCTACATATCGATCCTTGCAATCAATTCCTCCTTTCTCCCCATTCTCTCACCACCTTCCGCCTACCCTCGTAGTATCCCTACTTCCATTGCTATTCCTGGGGTCTATCTGTCCTGGATTCCATGTGTCCAGAGCTCTTAAGTGTTCTAGTGTACATTCTCCCAACAAGCCAGGTTTGTAAGGTAGAACTGAGGTCATGATAGCGTAGGGAGGAAGCCTTAAAGAACTAGAGGAATGCTGTGTGTTTCATTAGCACCCTACTGTACTCTGGCTGACTGGTTCCTTTTGTGTGACTCTTCTGTGAGGAGATACCCAATTGTCTACACATGGGCTTTGGATCTCCACTTGGACCCCACTCATTCACATAAGTATGGTTGTTTGGGGTCTTCTGATGCCTAATACTAGATCCTGTCAATACCTCATGATCACACAGGCTGCTGTGCTTCTTTGTTGTGGGCTTTATTGCTTCCCTGCTAGTTTAACTTCAAGCTTTTAAGACCACAAATGCTATTTCTTGTAAGAGCCAGGCACGATCAGCTTTTATCACCACATTTTCTTATGTACTCAATTTGTCTTCAGCAATATTCTTGGGAAGGTCTTGGATGTAACTTTCTAATGCAAAGGAAGGTGAAGGGCAGATAAGACACATTTCTTTATTCAATGGAAGAGAACAGAGATAGTGAAACTGGGTGGAAAAAGACAAGAGATTCACACTACCCTCACAATGACTGACTAGACTCTTGGTTTTGGATCTGAGAAAAGGGCACAGCATGAGATCTTGAGTGCTTGGATGCATACAACTGGAAAGAGGAATCACGCTTCAGAGGACCAGCCAATAGCAGAAGACTTGCCATAAAGCCATCCTATGGTAGGAGGTCTGCCAGTAGCCCAATATAAGGCTGGGCTCTACACGCTGCCAGACCTTTTAGACTAGCTAAGGGACCTTTGGACTTCTTTTCCAAAGTTTTTATTTCAATAAACTTATTCCCTTCAAACATTTTCTCTAACGCTGGTCTGCATTTTGTTTCTTGCCTGAAATCTTTCTTGTGAGTATGAAAAGAACTGAGGAGAGGAGAGTCTTGATATTCTGAGCCTATCCCCACTAACAGGACAGAGACGTAGCCAAGGGATAAATCATAGCCTATGCCCCTGTGGTCTTTTTGTCCCCTGTGACCCCAGTGTATCATGGGACATGAAATATGATTGAGCATACTTTTCATCAGATCTGCCTCATCTTCAGAGTTGACACATGGGGATGTGAATATAAGGGTACAACCATCCTTTGGGAGAACCAGTGAACCCATGTAACCCTCTGTTGATCCACTGGTGTGAGAAGCAACATACTGACTCTCCTATCCTTTGATCAGTGCTCTAGGGACTGTCTGTAAGTCTCCATGAGCTGCCCAGCTTGTGGTTGGACAATAGAGAATTTACTGCACATCTAGATCACTTTGTGATAGCTCCACCTTCAGATTTTCTCTATTGATGTTCGGCTCACTTAGGTTTCATTCCTGAGAGATTTGAGTCTCCAAGTTCCTCCTCTTTATTTGTTCTTTCCACATCGTTGTTGAAGGGGATTGTTAGTGTGTTTATCAACAGGGCCAAAAGAATAATTCAATTTAATTATTCCACAGGTTTCAGTATTCATTTCCAGATTTCACATGTAAAGAAAGTCCTCCTGACTCCTCGATGTGACAGTTTTGCTCTTTAACACTTTAAAAAGCTTTAGTTTACCATTGTGCTGCTAACCACAAGGCTAGAAGTTCAAATGTACTACCACTACTCAGCATAAAGATAAGGATTTGCGCTCTCATAAAAGTTTCAGCAAAGCAGGAAGGAGAGAGATTGGAACATTCTGGACCACCAAGCCCTGAGGATGACATTCCTGCTCAGAGCAGCCAATGCACAGATAGGGCCATAGGGCTGGCCCCACCACCAGACACAACATCCCTCACTGATCCACAGTGCTACGCGGGACAACACTGGTGACACAGTGCATGAATTGTGCTAGATCTGGCCCCACCACACTGGGTTGAAACACTAAGGATGTGCAACAGAGCAGCAGAGGAAGCAAAGCAATGAAGACCCCAGAAAATACCAAAAATAGAATTTGGGACCAGAACATGGGACCCATCAGATGCATCCGGAAAATACTTCTGAAGGTCAAAAAACAGACCTGGAATTATTTATAGGGTTTTCTTTTTTTGTCATTGGTTTTTGTAGCTGTTGTTTGTTTGGTTCTTTGCTCTGTCTTGTTTTAGTGCTAATTATTGTCTCAGCATGTCTATCCAGATAAAATAGGTGGAATAAACAATCCAGAGGAAAAAACAGCAGGATCAATGGTTTCTGGTGGACAAGATAGAAGGGGAGGCAAGGGGAAGGAAGAACGGTGACAACCAACCCAGGGACAAGGGAACAACAAGTGATCTAAAATCAATGGAATGGAGGGTATTGGATCCTTGCTGGGGCTTGGTCAAGGGAAATGTAGGCGAGAGGAATTATTGAAACCTGGATGAAGGCTGAACATGATACTGGGACAAGAGGAAAGCAAAAAAAAATAGAGGAAAGAATTAGGAGGCAAAGGACTCTCATAGAACTCTAAATACAGGTATGTCCATATGTAAATATATTTATATATAACAATAGGGAAATAGATCTATACAGATATATTTATATATTGAATATCAAGGAGGCAGGCAGACATTGAGGCTCTACCCAAGTCCTCCCTCAATGCAGGAACACTTTATTCTAATAACCAAGTATTCTGTGATGCTCACCTTCCCGACATGATCACTGAAGGCAAAATGGGTGCATAAGCAAATGTGGTGAAGAAAGCAGATGGCGCCTAGCTATCAAAAGATATAACATCTGGGATCTTAAAAGCCTGAAGATAAACAAGTGACCATCTAGATGAGAAGCAACAAAGCTCACATGGAAGAAGCACACAAGCCTGTATGACCATGAGGTGTTGAAGGGATTAGGTATTAGGCATCAGAGACACAGAACAAAAACACATATTAATGTGAATGAGGGGTAGTTCAGAGTGGAAACCCAAAAAGCCCATCTGTAGACAACTGGACATCCCCTTACAAAAGGGTCATATGGAAGAGAGCACTAGTGAAGCATACAACCTTCCCCTTGTTCCCCTCACCCCACCTACATATCATGATTACCCAATTCTACCTTACAAATCTGGCTAGACCAGAGCAAGTACACTGGTACACATAAAAGCTGGAAACACAGGAATTCAGAATTCAGGACCAATAATGAGAGTAGTGATACCAGCAGGGGGAGGGGATGGTGGGGAGAGAAAGGGGAAACCAATAAAAATGATCTACATATAACCCCCTCCCAGTGGGGAGGAAAACAAGAGTGGAGGGAGACATTGGTTAGTGTAAGGTATGGGGAAAAAATGATAAATTATAAAGGGTTCATGTGGGAGAGAGCGTGGGGGAGGGGCAGGGATGAGGTGATAACAAGGGTTCAAGTAGAAAAATGTTTTGAAAATGATGATGGCAATATATGTATAAATATGCTTGACACAATGGATGCATTGTGATAAGAGCTGTATGAACCACCAATAAAATAATTAAAAATAAAAAGAATTAGTTTCAGAAACTCAAGAAGCAGGTCTACACTGTCCTAAAGAGTGATGTTGAGTTGGGAGGCACTCAATGGCTGTGCATTGTAAGATGCTGCTACAGAAAACTCAAGTGTGTGTTGCACTGATGTAACCATAGAAGCAATAAAATGAAGCCAAGACTACTACTAACTAAATTCAGTTCTTGTGGCTTATTCCATATGTTCTGCAGGATGGTAGGATTTTGTATAAAGTAGGAAAGGGAAGTTTCTTAAGAAATATCCATGTCATTTCAGGATGTCAATATGAGCTGCAGCTTACACATTTAAAGCTGGGATTTTGTTTCCCCATGATGTGAAATTAGTGAAAAAGAAGACCGTCTGTGAGCTGGATTGATTCTCTTGTACAAAGGATCATGTTATACTATGGGTTGGAAATGACATACTAGAGCTTAATAGCAACAACAGCGTGAATTTTAACAGGAACTATGTTTTCCTTTCCCATTATTTCCCCAAAGTTAGCTATGGTATTAGTTGTATTAATTTCACGTTTGCATGCCATGGAGATCAGCAAAATCATTTGTGCCATACAGGTAGGTAGTATTTGTTTTAATTATTTATATTTGTTTTTCCATAGAGACTAATAATTGTTTGGGGGACTCAGGTCCCTTGAGCTTAAATTATAGTATAAAACATCTAATGCTACATTATCTTCATCCTGAACATCTTTAGTTCCAGAGAAAAAATGCCTTCCAGTCAGGTTTGTAAGTTAAAACTTGATTCTAGTTATTTAAATATATAGTATTTAAAATAAAAATATTTTGAAAGATGTCTAATTCTTCTATAAAGAACACTTAAGCTGAAAAGAAATTTATAAGCTTTATCTTCTTTTTACAATATGTAAGATCTATCTTGTTTCTACTATAAGTAAGATCTATCTGTTTTCTATAATAGGTATCAGCTCTTTTCTAATCACTGTATATTTACACAGAATTCCCTTTTCTGTGTGCTTATTTAAAATATTTCTGTCTTTAGATTTAAAGTATGTTGTTAGGAAATCAGTACAAATACTTGGTAACACCAACACTAGTGGTATCTAGTATTGTGTGTTAGAAATGCTGAGTAAAAAAACATAGTAGATCTCCCCGCCCCCTTTTACCCTCCTGTTTCCTCATTCTTCCATACAATTTTCCATAACTGAATCTTGAAAATATAACCACATATATATGTTCCCTAATTGTTTCTCCAATCATTACATAAATATGTATATTAATTTGTCCACAAATATTAATTTGCTTGAAAGGACTCCTGGACTTCCAGGTATTTATGTTCAGGAAAGCATATAGTTCTTTTGAACAAATGATTGCCTATTCTATAAACTCACCACCATTAAGTTGATGCCAACTAATAGCAACCCCATACTATAGTATATACTATAGCCCTCTCTTTATCCTATACATCTAGATCCAGAAGAAACTATGGTAAACTTATATAACTCTGTACTTTAGGTTTGGCAAAGTGTTGTATGTAAGCATGTATCACTGCGTGATCTGTAAGGGACTGTGGTGGCATTGCATGTTACACATTTCCTGCTAAGCATAAGATCAACAGAATAAATCCTCAGTTCACCAGTGAAAGACATAAATCTTCTTTAAAGATTTACAGTTTTAAAAATACTATATAGGTACATTATGAGTTGGATTCCACTTGATGGCTCAGGATTTGGCTTGGTTCATGCATGCATATAATTGGGGTAATCAATCCATACTTTCAGCACAATGATCTTTAAAATTACCCCAAGGTGAAGAGAAAATACCAAGCTGAGCACGTTGCCAATACTCTCTCATTCTGCTCTCATGCCTTTGAGGGTAGAAAGGAGGGCAGAGGGTAAAATCTCCCACTTTCTCTATACCTTTTCTTTAAGAAAACCCTGGATCTTAGCTCTCACAGACATACAGAGAACAGGTAACCACTACTCCAACCTACTTCGTGAGACTTTGGGAACACTAGTAATTTTTACTGAAGTTATAGTGATGTGATTTCTATATTCCAATCCCCTTAAGTTTTTTATCTCTTTCTATACCAACAATTACTTCTGCTCCCAAGGACCACCTTTAGTTTTATTGTTTTAATCAACAATGACATATTAATTTAAATTGTATCCTGATGTTCCAATATTATCATTCTGCACACCAGATCAACATTTCATCTAGTTTATATGAAATTTTTAATATTTTGATATCATGGGTATATTTACAATATAGCAATGTGCATACTCTACCAAAATAACGTTGATGTTTAAAAATATTTTCACAACAGCTCACTAAGCATAAAATTCCTAAATTCATTTAGATTTTACTGTTGCCTAGTTAATATTGGACATACACACTTTAACTGCTTTTCAGAGAAATTTATAAGACAATGAACATTGTTAACATTGATCATTTCTCTTGTACTTTAGATAAATCCTTGGTTAATGTAATGAGCAAAAAGCTAAGACATTCACTATCTGCTTTCACATAACAACACGTGTGGAAAAAGGTCTTTTGAAGCCTCATAAAGCAAGAATATCAACCTACTCTACAGCATTACAAACAAAGATTAGCTCTTTTATGGAATACTTATGTCAACCATAACTGGTATAAAAATATATACATATACACATGTATCAAGATCACATACCTGTAATGCTAAATGGACACAGATTGTTAAGATTTTTGGATATAGGCGATAGCTTACAGTGCTGTAAAATAAAATACTGAATGAATTTCAAAGGGGTATTAACTTATCAATGTATTAGATCATTCCAATCTATTATGTACATAAATTCTGAGAATCAATTGAGACTTCAGATGATAATTACTTTTGATCTGTAGCATCTAAAGAGATTTTTCTTTTAAAGATTTTGAATATGTTGATTTTATTTCCCCCTTAGATATAGTTTTCTTAAAAAAACACAACTATTTTTCATATCAAAATTCCATTTTGGAGACTTATGTATAACCTTTATTTCCTTCTAGGAAAATGACCAGACATTTAATTTGCTTCGCCATATCTGAAATATATTGGAAAATGGTAGAGGAAAACTGCACCATGCTGACAGAGTTCATTCTCGTGGGATTATCAGACATCCCTGAGCTGAGAGTCTTCCTCCTTTTGTTTTTCCTTCTAATCTATGGAATCACAGTTGTGGGCAACCTGGGCATGATTGCATTGATTCAAGCCAGTGCTCAGCTACACACCCCAATGTACTTTTTCCTCAGCCACCTGTCCTTCGTGGATTTCTGTTACTCTACCATCATTGTGCCAAAAATGTTGGACAATATCATAAGCAAAACTAAAACCATTTCCTTTGTGGAATGTATGGTACAATTCTATTTGTTTTGCTTTGTTGCAATAACTGAAGTCATCCTACTGGCTGTGATGGCCTATGACCGCTTCGTGGCCATCTGCAACCCACTCCTCTACATGGTCACCATGTCCCAGAAACTCTGTGTGGAGCTGCTGTGTGGCTGCTACATGTGGGGAACTGTGTGTTCTCTGATCCACATGTGCTTAGCTCTTGAGATCCCAGCCTATCACTCAAACGTGATTAACCATTTCTTCTGTGATATACCCCCTCTTTTATCTCTTGCCTGCTCTGATGTCTCCATGAATGAACTGCTGTTGTTCATTGTGGCCTCTTTCAATGAGATCAGCACCATTGTGGTCATCCTCACCTCCTACTTGTTTATTCTCATCACCATCCTGAGGATGCGCTCTGCAGAGGGAAGGCGCAAAGCCTTTTCCACCTGTGCATCCCACCTCACAGCCATCGTAGTCTTCCACGGAACCATCCTTTTCATTTATTGCAGGCCCAGCTCTGGCACCAGTCCAGACACAGACAAGGTAGCCACGGTGTTCTACACGGTAGTGATTCCTATGCTGAACCCTCTGATCTATAGCCTGAGGAACAAGGATGTGAAAGAAGCGGTCAGGAAAATGGTGGGTCCCAAGATATTTTCCTAAGGAAGACTTTCTTAGCAGGAAGCATGGTTTTCACGTGGAATGAAGTGGAGGTTGAATAGCCAACTTCACTTTTGACATGGCAACCTTAGTCATGAATGTAGTAGTTAGAAATAGTTGTTTCCAATTCACTTTTCTCTATGTTTTTCAAGGATTGAGTATATTTAACTAAATGTTTCCTTTCTTCAATTTTTTTATATATAATTAAATGGAAATGCTGATATATATATATACATTTAGTTTGCTTTCAGAATTTCAAATGGAGAATAGAAAATTCTTGTCATTCATTTTTTATTTTCATATTAGAAATTAGGATTCCTTTCAAAAATGAATTCCTGGTTTTAGTTTGTTATTTTACAAAAAAGAATGTTCATCTGTAAAACAGTTTGTGTATAAATGTATAAGACAAAGAATCTATACGTGGATATATTTAAAAATTAATTATGTCTCCTTGTTTTATATTTCTTGCTCATTTCCTACATCTTTTTTAAAATCCGTGGCTCTTATTGGTGCTGCAGTTTCTGGAGTTTTAGAATTTCTGATACATTCTCATCTGAGAAATGGAAAAATTATTAATAATTATTTAATAAGATTCTTAGGAATATTAAGCTACACCTAACAAGTGTCTGTGGTACTGTGGTGGCATGCACGTTGCTGTTTTTCTGGCAGCTCTACACCAGTATCTTAATAGGAACAAAGTCATCCCGAGTAGAGAGATTTTAAAGGAACTTTAATAGTAAGACAAGAAAAGAAGGTTTGGAGGTTTCTTCTAAAAATTAATCAATGAAATCATATGGATCACAAAAGAACACCAACAGACTCATTTTGGGGTGCATATCACCAAGTGGGATCTATTGCAATTGAGAGTATTAAACAGAATACATGTGAAATAATAAAATGATATTTTTGTTGAATAACGGTGGTGATAGAGACGGTCATGAAAAATTTGGTATAGATATAGGAAGTTTAAATGATGCAGGCCACGTAAGACATAGTGGTCACTAACTACAAGGAAGCTAATAGCAACCAATGCCCCCTCCCACCCGCCACGCACACTCACATTCAAGTCACAACCAAAGGCCATTTTTCGTTGTTGCTGTTTTTCTTTTGTTGTTTTGTTCTGCCCTCTTTTTGTGCTTATTATTGCCTCTGCATGTCTGTCTAGATAAGATAGACAGAATAAACAATCCAGAGGAAAAAAGAACAGGACAGATGGTTCCGGGGGTGACATGGTGGAGGGGAGGCAGGGAAAAGAAGTGGGTGTTAACAAACCTAGGGGAAAGGGAACAACAAGAGATCTAAAATTGATGGCAAGGAGGGCATAGGTGGGGTTTGAACAAGGGCAATGGAATGGAGAGGAATTACTGAAACGCGAATGAAGGCAAAAATGATATTGGGACAAGAGGAAAGTAAAAGGAAATAGAGAAAAGAACTGGGAGGCAAAGGGCATTTACTGAATAATCTATGTACATATATTTATATGTTAAATATCAAGGAAGCAGAGAAACAATGGGCCTCTATTCAAGTACTCCCTCAACTCAAGAACACTGTGTTCTAAAAACATGCCATTCCATGATGCTCAACTTTCAGACACAATCGCTGAAGACAAAATGGGTGCATAGCAAATATGGTGAAGAAAGGTGATGGGGCTCAGCTATCAAAAGATATAGCACCTGTGGTCTCAAAGGCTTGAAGACAAGCAAGCAGTCACCTAGGTGAGAAGCAACAAAGTCCCCATGGAAGAAGCACACCAGCCTGTGTGATTATGAGGTGTCGATGGGATCAGGTATCAGGCATCAAATACACAGAACGAACAATCATATCAATGTGAATGAGGATGAGTGTGAGTGGAGACCCAAAGTTCATCTGTAGACAATTGAACATCTCCTGGCAGAAAGGTCACAAGGAAGAGACGAGCCAGTCAGGGTGCAGTATAGCACCAATGAAACATACAACCTTCCTCTAGTTCCTTAATGTGTTCTCTCCCCATCCCCCCACAATCATGATCCCAATTGTACCTTACAAATCCAGCTAGATGAGAGCATGTGACAGTACAGAAAAGAGCTGCAAACAAAGGGAGTCCAGGACAGATATACTACTCAGGACCAACAATGAGAGTAGTGATACCAGGAGGAGTAGGGGAATGTGGGAGGATAAAGGAGGAACCAATCTCAATGATCTACATATAACTCCCTCCCTGGGGGACAGACAACAGAAAAGTGGGTGAAGGGAGACATCGGTCAGTGTAAGACATGACAAAATGATAACAATTATAAATTATAACGGTTCATGAGTAAGGGTGGGGGGGGTGGGAAATGAGGAACTGATACCAAGGGATCAAGTAGAAAGAAAATATTTTGAAAACGATGATGGCAACAAATGTGTAAATGTGCTTGACACAATATATGTATGCATGTATTGTGATAAGATCTATATGAGCCCCCAATAAAATTATTTTAAAAGGAAAAGAAAGAGTTAGTTAAAGAAACCCACAGGGGCAGTTTGACAATGTCCTGAAGAGTGGGCATGAGTTGGGATGGACTTAGTGGTTGTGGATTTTGAGGTAATATTATGGAAAAGTGAAGTTCGCAATGCACTGAGACGACCATGGAAGCTGTAATAGTGGATGCACACACTACTACTTGTTAAACTCACTTCTTGTGGATTATTCCATATGTTCTGCAGGATGGTAGGATTTTGTATAAAATTGGAAAAGGAAATTCCTTAAGAAGTATTCATGTCATTTCAGGATGTCAATATGAGCTGTGGCTTACATATTCAAACTGGGATTTTTGTCTCCCCATGATGTGAAATCAGTGAAAAAGAAGACGCTCTTTGGGCTGGATGGACAGGGTGATTGCCACAATAGGCTTCACTGTAAGTCTGGGAAGCAATTCACAGGCGTGGGCAGTGTTGCATCCTGTTGTACATAGGCTCATGCTGTACTATTGGTTTGAAATAATGCAATAGAGCCTAATAGAAATGACAGCATGAAATTTAAGAGGAACCATGTTTTCCTTTTCCATTATTGTACCGCAAGTTAGCTTATGGTACTTGTATTAATGTTGTTTGCATGCCATGGAGATGAACAAAATCAATGTGTCTTACA
>NW_022103958.1:1541852-1545752 GCF_000313985.2 Echinops telfairi | reverse complement strand
CTTAAATATTTAAATAAATCCATTATTTAAAATAAAGTGTTTTGAAATATCTCTAATTTTTCTATATAGAAGAATTAAGCTGAAATGAAAATTATAAGCTCTATCTTTTTTCTATAATAAATATTAGCTCTTTTCTAATTACTGTATATTTATACAGAATCATTTTTCCTGTGTGCTTATTTAAAATATTCCTGCTTTAGATTTAAAATATGTTGATGGAAAATCAACATAATTTGTAACACTAACATTATAATTTGTAACACTATAATTTATTTGTAACACTAACACTATTATTTGTAACAAATAATTTGTAACACTAACACTAGTGGTATATAGTACTTTGTGTTAGAAATACTGAGTGAACAAAATAGTATATCTTCCCCAACCCCCTTTTCTCCTTCTTCAACACAACTTTCCTTAACTGAATCTTGAAAATATAACCATATATATATATATGTTCCCTAATTGTCTCTACAATTCAGAGAGGTATATTAATGTGTCCACAAAGGTGGTTAAAAGGACTCATGGATTTTCCAGATATTTTTGATAGGAAAGCATATATATTTCGAACAAATGATTGCCTGTACTATAAACTCACTACTATCAACTTGATGTTAAGTCATAACAACCCTATCCTATATTATAACCTATAGCCTCTCTTAATACTATACATCCAGATTGGTAAATTCATATAACTCTGTCATTTAGGTTTGGCAAAGTGTTGTATGTAAATATGTATCCCTGTATGATATGTAGGGATTCTGGTAGCCTAATGGGTTACACATTGGGCTGCTAACAAACAGGGCAGCAGTATAAATCCTCAGTTCAACAGTGGAAGATGAGACTACCTGCTTCTGTAAAGATTTACACTTTTGAAATTACTATATAGGGACACTATGAGTCAGAATCAACTTGATTGCTCTGGGTTTGGCTTGGTTCATGCTTGCACATAAATCTGGTAATAAAGCCATGATTTCAGGAAAACAATCTTTAAAATTCGTCCAAGGTGAACAGAAAATAACAAACTATTCATGTTGCCATTCTCTTTCTCATTCTGCTCTCATGTCTTTGAGTGTAGACGGGCCAGCAGAAAGTAAAATCTCTCACCTACTCTATATCTTTTCTTTAAAAGAAAGCCTGGTGTGATAGTGAGGTTTATTGTACCAAACTGGCCATTAGGAAAATATGGGCAGAGGTTAATCAGGTCAAAGTTTGATTGGATGGCAAAGAGATAAATGACTCTACAAGGTCTGCCCATGTCTCTCGTGTTCTCTGGTGATGATACCAATGTGCTGCTGCTTTAGCTAGTTCTCTGCCTCAATCTGTGTGCTACACTACCTGGGGCCAAGGCAACCTGTGAATCATGGTGCTGGAGCATGAGGCTCCTTTGAGACCTGCTTCACCATGCTGCTGGTACATGCATCCCTTGAGCATGAGGCTGGTGGATCTTGTTGCCTTGCATTGCTTGAGTTCAATATCTCATCTGGGCCTACTTTGCTAAGCTCCTGTGCTTACTGTTGTAGACCCACCTTGCTGTGTGCTACCTGCAGGCAGCCTCTGTCCGTTTTGCCTGAGGGAAGTCTCCATTGCCTGCTTCCTTGACCTTGGACCTATCTTTTACATAGATACAGTCATAAGTATCCTGGTTCTGCTTCTCTAGAGTACCCTGCCTATCACACCTGGATTGCAGCTCCCTCATACATACATGCATACATACATACATACATACATAGAATAGGTAACCGTTACTCTAACCTTTACTGTGAAACTCTGTGAACACTATTACTTTCCTCTTTTTTATGTGGATCAAATATATGACTTTAATGATTATACCCGAAGTTACAGTGATGATATTTCTATAGTTTAGCTTCTTTTAACTTTATAACTCCTTTGCACCAACAGTGACTTCTATCCCAAAGAGCACCGTTTGTTATTCTGTCTTTAATATATAATGCAAAACATACATATAGTATATATATCAGGATCACAGCACTTATAGCACCAAATGGACAAAGACTTATGATTGCTGGATACACGAGATAATGAATAGAACTGTAAAATAAAATATTGAATCCATTTCAAAGGAGTATTAGTTCATTAATGTCATAGATCATTCCAATCTATTGTGTACATAAATTCTGAGAATCAATTGGGGCTTCAGTTGATGATTACTTTTAATCTGTAGTATCTAAAGAGACTGTTATTTTTAACATTTTGAATCTTTTGACTTTTTATTCCCCTTAAAGATAATTCCCTAATAAAGAACCATTTTCCACATCCCAAATTCCATTTTGAAGACTAATATAAAACCTTTATTCTCTTCTAGGAAAATTACTAGACATTTAATTTGCTTCACCATACCTGAAATATATTGGAAGATGGTGGAGGAAAACTGCACCTTGGGGACAGAGTTAATTCTCCTGGGATTATCAGACATCCCTGAGCTGAGAGTCTTCCTCATTCTGTTTTTCCTTCTAATCTATGGAATCACAGTTTTTGGCAGCCTAGGCAAGATTGCATTGATTCAGGCCAGCACTGAGTTACACACCCCAATGTACTTTTTCCTCAGCCACTTGTCCTTTGTGGATTTCTGTTACTCTATCATCATTGTGCCCAAAATGTTGGACAATTTGATAAGCAACAAGAAAACCATTTCCTTTGTGGGGTGTATAGTTCAGTTCTATTTATTTTGCACATGTGTAGTCACTGAAGTCATCCTGCTGGCTGTGATGGCCTATGACCGCTTTGTGGCCATCTGCAGCCCACTCCTCTACATGGTCATCATGTCCCAGAAGCTCTGTGTGGAGCTGGTGTCTGGCTGCTACCTATATGGAACTGTGTGTTCTCTGATCTATGTGTGTCTAGCTCTTGAGATCCCAGCCTATCACTCAAACATGACATATCCCTTCTTTTATCTCCAGCCTGCTCTGGTGTCTCCATGAATGAACTACTGTTGTTCATTGTGGCTTCTTTCAATGAGATCAGCACCATGTGGTCATCCTCACCTCCTACTTGTTTATTCTCATCACCATCCTGAGGATGAGCTCTGCAGAGGGAAGTCGCAAAGCCTTTTCCACCTGTGCCTCCCACCTCACAGCTATTGTCATCTTCCATGGAACCATCCTTTTCATTTATTGCCGGCCCAGCTCTGGCACCAGTCCTGACACAGACAAAGTAGCCATGGTGTTCTACATGGTAGTAATTCCTATGCTGAACCCTCTGATCTATAGCCTGAGGAACAAGGATGTGAAAGAAGCTGTCAGGAAAATGATGGGCCCCAAGGTATTTTCCTAGGGAATACTGCTTTGGCAGGAATTGTCTCTACTGGACACTAATGTTGTGGTGAATACATAAGCTTCAATTTTGAAGTGGAGACCGAAGTAAGGACCTAGATAATTAAGGAATGACTCATTATTGTCATCATTAGTCCTGTGTCTATGTACCTTTGTAAGAATTGAATATATATTTTTAAAATTGCCTATTTATTTGCTTTTCTTAAATTCTTAATGCTTTTTTTGAATACTTTTAATGGGGCCTCTTACATTTCTTACCAGAATCCATACATTCATCCATTGTGTCAAGCACATTTGCACATATGCTGCCATAATCATTTTCAAAGCACTCTCTTCCCACTTGAGCCCTGATATCAGCTCCCCATTTCTTCTCCCTCCCTCCCTCATGAACCCTTGATAAGTTATAGATTATTATTTTCATATTTTACATCATCCTCTGTTGTCCCTCATCCACTTTTCTATAGTTCATCCCCCCACTGCCAGGGTATAGGTTGATTCTTGTGATCAATTCCCTCTTTCTCCCCTCACCTTCACCTAATCTTTCTGATATCTCTACTCTCATTGTTCACCCTGAGCAGTTTGTCTATCCTGGTTTCCCTGTGTTTCA
>NW_022103958.1:1539633-1540870 GCF_000313985.2 Echinops telfairi | reverse complement strand
TTAACAAGCAATCCTTTTGGAATCACTTACATGTCTGAATCATTTGCTTTGAAATGATCATCAGATATCATAATTTCTAATTGAGACCATTTGACTGAGTAAGTGTGAAATAATAAAAACATGTTTTAAGGAAATATCAGCGACAATAAATATGTAAATTAAGAATCTGGTGAAAATAAATAATAGTAAAGAAATGCATACTATAAAAACATTGTGAAAAAACAGCAATATACCAAAATTAAAGATGAAATTCTGCAGTGAACATTAGCCAAGGTCTGTACATATCAGGGCTCTCTGATGTTGGAAATAGCTTTACAAATCCTAATAATATTGCTTCTAGCCAGATGTAAACAGCAACTTCTGGAGACACTGAGAAATCAAATACTCAACATTTGTAGTTCAATAAACTTCAACAAAGTAGATGGACACAGTGATTGCAACAATGAACACAAATATACATTGTGAAACTGGCTCAAGATGGGAAGTTTTTCCTTCATCATAATGAGGGTCACTATGTATCAGAACCAACTCCATGGCGACTAAAATCAACAACAGCATTCAAATCATATGGTGAGATGCTTTGCACCTAACATCTGCAGTAGACACATAAAAAGTACCCAGAGAACAGAGGGCAGCATCTCCCTAATGTCCCATGCTTTTCACTGTCACACGTGACAATGAACATATCTTACAGAGATTATGAACAAAGGAGACATGAAGACAAATGTTGTTGAGTAAATATAAAGTTAAGTGCTACATGATTTCATATCATATGTCACTTTTTAAAACCCTTAGAATGATCAGGGCATATTTCTAAATTTTTAGGTAAGTTTTGTGTAAAAATAGCTAATAATGGCCAAATATTTTTAAAAACAGGCAAAACAAGAATTACTGGAAACATGTTTTCAATATGATACTTCCTTGATTCTTGTGTAATACAAATTATTTAAATCATGCAACATTATTTGAAAAAGGGACAAAATAAAATCATGATGCCATTAAGTTGACTTGCTAACTACAAGATAAGTAGCTCAAATCCACTAGCTACTCCTTGCAATACAGTTGAGGTTATCTGCTCCTCCTTCTTAGAAACCCACAAATAATAATTTTGCCTTGTCCTATAGGGTCTTGAGAAGGAATTGAGGAGTTGGCAGTGAGTTCTGAGTTTTAAGTATACAAATTAGTCTTAGGTTGATGTCAGATATCAGAAAAATTATAATCTTCCTTGATCATGAAA
>NW_022103958.1:1536100-1537195 GCF_000313985.2 Echinops telfairi | reverse complement strand
CCTCTCTTTATCCTATACATCTAGATCCAGAAGAAACTATGGTAAACTTATATAACTCTGTACTTTAGGTTTGGCAAAGTGTTGTATGTAAGCATGTATCACTGCGTGATCTGTAAGGGACTGTGGTGGCATTGCATGTTACACATTTCCTGCTAAGCATAAGATCAACAGAATAAATCCTCAGTTCACCAGTGAAAGATGTAAATCTTCTTCAAAGATTTACAGTTTTGAAAATACTATATAGGTACACAATGAGTTGGATTCCACTTGATGGCTCAGGATTTGGCTTGGTTCATACATGCATATAATTGGGGTAATCAATCCATACTTTCAGCACAATGATCTTTAAAATTAGCCCAAGGTCCAGAGAAAATACCAAGCTGAGCACGTTGCCAATACGCTCTTTCTCATTCTGCTCTCATGCCTTTGAGGGTAGACAGGAGGGCAGAGGGTAAAATCTCCCACTTTCTCTATACCTTTTCTTTAAGAAACCCTGGATCTTAGCTTCCACAGACATACAAAGAGTATGTAACCACTACTCCAGCCTACCTTATGAGACTTTGGGAACACTAGTATTTTTTACTGAAGTTACAGTGATATTATTTCTATATTCTATTCCCCTTTAAGTTTTATATCTTTTTCTACACCAACAACTACTTCTGCTCCCAAGGGTCACCATTAGATTTTTGGTGATTTAGATTCAATCAACAATGTCAAATTAGATTCAATCAACAATGTCTAATATTATCACGCTGCACACAAGGTCAGCATTTTGTCTAGTTTGCATGTAATATTTTATATTTTGATATCATGGATATGGTTACAATATAGCAATGGGCATACGTTACCAAAATAATTTTGATGTTCTAAAATATTTTTGTAATAGCTAACTAAGCATAAAATATCTGAATTCATTTATATTTTACTGTGGCCCAGTTAATACTTTGAACACACACTCTTTAAATAATGAGCATTGTTAGCATTGATCATTTCTCTTATATTAATAAATATCCTTGGTTAATGTAATGAGCAAAAAGTCATGACATTCACTATTTTCATTCTACATCACAATACATGAGGAAAAAGGTCGTTTGA
>NW_022103958.1:1515571-1533123 GCF_000313985.2 Echinops telfairi | reverse complement strand
GGGGGGGTGCATATCATCAAGCAGGATCTATTGCAATTGGGACTATTAAACAGAATACATGTGAAATAATAACATGATTTTTTTGTTGAATAACAGTGGTAATAGAAACAATCATGAAAAATGTGGTATAGATAGAGGATGTTTAAATGAAGCAGACCATGAAAGACACAGTGATAAGCCTAAAATATTCAGAAGTGAAGGTAGGATTCTTTTGTGAATAGTAAGTATGTAGTCTGTCTCTACATTAGGGTTATGAGACTTGCCAATTTCTTTAGAAACCCTAATAATATGGATTCTGGGCAGATAAATTTACTTTGGAGACTCAGAGCAATAAAATACCCAAGACTTTTAGTTCTATGATCCTCAACAAGCTAGTCTTATAGTGTGGCTACAACAATTGAGCATAAACTAAACAAGATGAGGCACTTAGCACAGGAATGGGCAGCATTTCCTTCTGTTTTTCACAGAATCACTATGAGTCAGAACCGTCTCAACTGCCACTGAGGAGAACAGCAGTATGACGTTTTTAAAGCAGTTTTATTGACATGTCATTCACATCCTATACAATTGAGAATAAACAATAAAACAGTTCAATGATTTAGATATCCTAGTGGCATGTGCAATTTTGGAATATAGGGAGACAGAACAGTGAGGCACAGGGGCTCACCTTTCCTGATGCCAGGATCATGAGAGTATAAATGTATTTTCAAACAGGTTTAAATAATCATGAGGATTGCAAGCTTTCAGCAGGCACACTCCTAATAGGTTGGGCCGGTACTAGGACACTAGAGTGAGTAAATAGTTTAACCTTGAATGTCACTGAGCTCCATGGGGAACAATCTGTGTTCAGTATAAGAAGGGAGCTGGCTTCAATTTGGGTGGGAAGGACCAAAATATCTGATCATTCTTTGAGATACAGAGCCACTGAGCCCATAGTGAACAGTCAGGCACAAGTAAGAGACAGTTCTAAAGTAGCATTTTTGTGCAGGGCTATTGGGTGGACATTTAGCAGCCTGGAGAATGTTTATTGGGAGTCTTCTTTATCTGAAAACTGTGGGAGTCTTCCTCCACTAGAGTCAGTCCTCTAAACCCTGTGCTTTTGAACACAGAGAATTTGGCCACTTACATTTTCATCCAGTCCACAGTATTCCACAAAAGGGCTATTCAGTCACCACCACACCCAATTTTAGAATATTTTTCAATCTTATATCCATTATTATTAGTTTCCTATTTTCCGCAGCCTCCCCTGCCAAAACTCAAAGACATTATTTACCAAGTTACTGTGTCTATCAATTGACCAGCCAGGATTTCGTATAAACAAAATTACGTAACCCCCTCCCCAATAATAACAACAACAAAAAACACAAATAATCTCAATCCAAATGAAATCTGAAAATAATAAAAACAAGAAATGTAAAATGAACCTAAAGGAAAAACAAATGGAAAAAAGACTCTAAAAAATACATGTTGAGTGAATATAAAATTACATGTTGCTCTGATTTCATCTCATGAAAAATTTTCTTTTATATTCTTTTTTTTTTGAGACTATGAGAAATATCATAATACGTCTAAGAATTTAGTTAAGTTTTCTGTAAAAAAATTCTAACTCATATGGCTTGTTAGGGCAAAAATTTAAAAATATACAAGCAAAGGAAAAATATTATAATAATATTTTTACAGTTTTGAAAATACTATATAGGTACACTATGAGTTAGATTCAACTTGATGGCTCTGGGTTTGGCTTGGTTCATGCATGTACATAATTATGGTAATAATGCCATGATTTCAGGAAAGCAATCTTCAAAATTAGTCCAAGGTGAACACAAAATAAACTGCATGTTGCCATTACTCTCTTTATCATTCTGCTCTCATGTCTTGAGGGTAGATAGGCAGGCAGAGAGTAAAGTCTCTCACCTACTCTATGTCTTTTCTTTAAGAAAAAAGCTGGTGTGATTGTGCCAGTCTGGCCATTAGGAACATGTGGGCTAAGATTAATCAGGTCAAAGTTTGATTGGAGGACAAAGAGATAAATGGCTCTACAAGGTCCGCCCCTGTCTTTCTTGTTCTCTGGTGATGATACCAGTGTGCTGCTGCTTTAGCTAGTTCTCTGCCTCAATCTGTGTGCTACACTACCTGGGAGTCAAGCCAACCTGTGGATCATGTTGCTAGAGCTTGAGGCTCCTTTGAGACCTCCTGTGCCATGCTGCCAGTGCATACATCACTTGAGCATGAGGCTGGTGGGTCCTGTTCCCTTGCATTGCTTTAATTCAATATCTCATCTGGGCCTACTTGGCTAAGCTCCTGTGCTACTTACTGTTGCTGATCCATCCTGTTGTCTGCTGCTGGCAGGCAGACTCTGTCTGTTTTGCCTGAGGGAAGTCTCCATTGTCTGCTTCCTTGACCTTGGACCTATCCTTTTACATAGATAAAGTCATAAGTATGCTGGTTCTTTTTCTCTAGAGAACCCTGCCTATCACACCTGGATTGCAGCTCCCTCATAGTTGCATAGAATAGGTAACCACTACTCTAACCTTCACTGTGAGACTTTGTGAACACTATAATTTGCCTCTTTTTTATGTTAATCAAATGCATGGCTTAATTATCATAGTCAAATTTATTGTGATGATATTTCTATACTCTAGTTTCTTTTAATTTTATCATTCCTTTGGAGCACCATTTGTTATTCTGTCTTTGATTTACAATGCAAAACACACATATATGTATATATATAAGGGTCACAACACATATAGCTTCACAATACCTACAACAAATGGACAAAGATTGTTAAGAATTTTGGATACAGGAGACAATCTAAAGAACTGTAAAGTAAAATATTGAATCAATTTAAAAGGAGTATTAATTCATTAATGTACTAGATCATTCTAATCTATTGTATACATAAATTCTGAGAATCAATTGGGGCTTCAGTTGATGGTTGCTTTTAATCTGGGGTATCTAAAGAGATTTTTATTTTTAACATTTTGAATGTTTTGACTTTTTAGTCCCCCAAAGATAGTTTCCTAATAACAAAGCACCCTCCATATCAAATTTCCATTTTGGAAACTAATATAAAACTTTTATTCCATTCTAGGAAAATGAAATTTAATTTGCTTTGCCATATCTGAAATATATTGGGAAATGGTGGAGGAAAACTGCACCATGCTGACAGAGTTCATTCTCCTGGGATTATCAGACATCCCTGAGCTGAGAGGTTTCCTTTTTCTGTTTTTTTTTTTTTTCTTTCTTTCTTTTTTCCAATCTACGGAAGCACGGATTTTGGCAAGCTGGGCAGGTTTGAGTTCATTCAGGCCAGCACTCAGCTACACACTCCAATGTACTTTTTCCTCAGCCACCTGTCCTTTGTGGATTTCATCATTGTGCCAATGATGCTGGACAATATCACAAGCAAAATCATTTCTTTCTTGGAATGCATGGTACTATTCTGTTTGTTTTGTTTTATTATGGTCACTGAGGTCATCCTACTGGCTGTGATGGCCTATGACCGCTTTGTGGCCATCTGCTACCCACTACTCTACATGGTCATCATGTCTCAAAAGATCTGTGTGGAGCTGGTGTCTGGCTGCTACATGTGTGGAACTGTGTGTTCTCTGATCCACATGTGCTTAGCTCTTGAGATCCCAGCCTATCACTCAAACATGATTAGCCACTTCTTCTGTGATATACCCCCTCTTTTGTCTCTTGCTTGCTCTGATTTCTCCATGAATGAACTGCTGTTGTTCGTTGTGGCCTCATAACTCACAGTGGAGAGAAACCTTATGAATGTAAACAATGTGGGCTAGCTTTCCGTATTTCATCACACCTTGCCCGTCATCAAAAAATTCACAGTGGAAAGAAACCGTATAAATGTGAGGAGTGTGGGAAAGGGTTTTGTCAATCTTCAACCCTCTTAGGCATAAAAGAACTCACAGTGGAGAGAATCCTTAAGAATGTCAACAATGTGGTAAGCACTTTGGTTCTTCTTCAGGCCTAGCTATGCATAAAAGAATTCACAGTGGGGAGAAACGTTTTAAATGTGGGGAATGTGGGAAAGCTTTTACCTGTTCCTCAGCTCTCATTGCACACATGTGAAGTCACAGTGGAGACAAGCCTTATCTGTGTGAAGAATGTGGGAAAGCCTTCAGACAGCCCTCAGCTCTCAAGACACATAGAAGAATGCATACTGGAGTAAGACTTTATGAATGTAAGGAGTGTGGGAAAACCTTTAATCAATCTTTCAATCTTAACAGACATTTGCAAATTCACAATGGGGAGAAGCCTTACAAATGCAAGGAATGTGGGAGGACCTTTGTTTCTCAACCTGCCCTCAAGATACATATAACAACCCACAGTGAAGAGAAACCCTATAAATGCAGAGTTTTGGGGAAGGCCTTTAGACAGGCCACACACCTAACTACACAGAAGAGAACTCAGTGTAGAGAGACCTTATGAATGTAAAGAACGTGGGAGAGCTTTCAGAAATTCCACTGGGCACAAAACTCACAGTGGAGAAAAGCTTTTTCAGTGTAAACATTATGGCAAAGGATTTTCTCGGTCTTCAGCTCTCACTGTCCATGTAAGAACCCATAGTGGAGAGAAGCCTTAAGAATGTAAGCAGTGTGGGAAAGTGTTCATTTCTTCCACAATGCTAGATAACCATCTGAGAATGCAGAGTGGGGAAATGCCTTATGAATGTGAAGACTGGCAACGTCTTTAGGCAATCCTCTAACTTCAAAACACACAGGAAAGAGAAGCCCTAAGTATGGTGGGAGAACCTTAAAGTCTGACACCACTAGCTGTGTCAGAACTTACAGTAGAGAGGTCTTAAGACTAAGGACAGGGCAAAGGTTTTGACATCAGGCATCATGTTCAAGAATTTACAGTTGAGAGATTGAAAATATGACGTTTCATGCTTGCTACTAGTATTTCAAACATAAATCACCAAGTGTCATATTAAAGAACAGTGTTTCTCAGAAAGAAAGGAATGTTGATTCCAAGAAGAGTTAAAGCAACTATTTTGTGCCTTGAAGATAAACAACATGTGGATTTTAAAGTAAATATTTCTTCATATCTTTGGCTATTAAAAAGAATGCTACAGAAAACAACCCAAAAGAAAAAGGACTTTTATTCTTTACTCTTTTCGCTGATGTTGATTTTATTATAATTAAAATTTTACTATAATTAAAAAAAAAGAAATGTGTTAAATACACCCTTAGGTATCCCGCTTCCTCCCTGTGTTTATTGCTTCAAGTTCTCATTCTTTTCTGTCCCCCTGAGCTTTTTCTTTGGGTTAATGCTGCCTTTTTGGTGTCTTACTGAATTTACTTTCTTTCTGCACAGGGAATGAAATAGTGTGTCTCAAGATATATTATAGGGCTCCCCAAAGTTCATGGGAATTTTCCATTCTTTTCATTGTATTTTTCCATGAACCATTTGATCCCTCCTCATGTGTTTGTGTGTGTGTACAGAAAATAATTCACTGTCATTGAGTCGATTCTGAATCATAGTGATCCTACAGGACAGATTATAACAACCCCTCTGGATTTCCAAGACTTCAAATATTTACAGGTACAGCCAGCCTCATCTTTCTCCCTTGATATGGCTGTTGGGTTCGAGCTGGTGAACTTCTGGTGAACAGCTCAGTGCAGAGCCTACAATGCTATCAGGGCTTCTCTTATGTATACAAGAGTGAGGATCAATGTTTGTGGAAAAATAGAATTATGAAATAGTTCTATGATAAATATGGAAAGTAGAGTAATGGAACCACACTGGGGTGAAATTTCCATATGTTTAACTCTATTTGTGGGAATGAATTTTTATCTAGGTTGTTACCTTTGGAACTTAAAAAAAAATCAGTAACATGAAGTAATTAGAATACCCACCCTTGATTTCCTAAAGAGTGTGAACACTGAGGATCTTGATTATCATCCAATAGTTTTATGGCTTTCCGTCTTGCAGACAAGTAGCAGGTCCTGCTGCCTGCTGCTGGGTTTCTTTCTAGGGAGACATTAGCAGATACCACTTGGGCAGCTTGTACAGCACCAGAGATAAGTCATATGCACACACACACCAATCTTCAATCTCAAAACAATTAAAAATAAAACCCAAAACTCATTGTCACCATGTCCATTCCAATTACAGCCTCCCTATAACATAGAGAAGAACAGCTCCCTGTTGGATTACAAGAGTAGAAATACCTTCATTTTCTCCCTTGGAACAACTGGTAGATTTGATTCAGTAGTCTTGTGGTTAGCAAGGCAACTTGTAAACTGCTACATCATCAGCACTCCCTTCTTTTCAATTTTTTCTCTGACCATAATAACACTATCCTCTCGGTGTGTGTTCAACTCTCACTGCCTTTGAGTCAATTCTGACTCATAGCTACCCTGTAGAATAGGGTAGAACTGCCAGACTGCAACCCTTTATGGGAGTAGAAGCCCTTTATTTCTCCTGAGGAGTGGCTGGTGGTTTCAAATTTCTGACTTTGCAAGTAGCAGCCCAGGGCATAACTACTCTGCCACCAGGGCTTCATAAGTGTGAGTTAGATCACATTAGAAGGACTTGGCTTTTAGAAAGCATTCATCCTAACATGTCATTTAAAAAAAATATATCTTTGGGCCAAGAGTCACTTGTTAACCAGTTAGAAATAATCTATTCTATTATCATTGGCATAATTATTATTTAAATTAAATAAATAGTGGCTAAAAATTGGAGTCCTGTTTTATTTAGGATGAAATATGGGACAATGCTGAATTTTATATAAATTGAGATTTTTCATATTACCTCAGATATTTTGCATCCTAATGTAAATATAAGAGAAATTATTCATCCTTGAACTGCCCATAGCATTGAGATTCTTAGCTATGATACTACTGGCATTTTCTGTCAGATGATTATTTTCTATGGATTCTGTCCTGTGTATTGTTGTATGTTATAAAGAAATCCTGGCATCTACCCATAGTATGCCAACATCATCCTTTCTCTCCTCCCTACCAACTGCCCAGAATTGTGACACCCAAACATGCATTCAGAGATGATCCAATCTTCCCTGAGGAGCAAAACCTCCTATGTTGGGTACCACTGAACTGGTGTATCAACATACTTCTCATAGGGACCTTCACAATTAAATGTTTCTGTGTTTTCAAAGCTTGATGTGGAATGCATTTTTTTTTGTCTAAGTCAAATATATCTTTGCTGCCACCTCTTTATTTATTAGATAACACATTGTCTCTAAACCTCATTTTAAAATATCCAAGCTTATTTATTGTCTTTCCCATTACTATCGTATTATCTATGTTGCTTTTCTACTTTCTTTCCTTTGTTATTCTGTACTTGTCTAAATCCTTAATTCTCAGTACCCACCCTTTTCCTGTTCTCTATCTAACATGGTATCAAGTACACACTTTATAATACATAAATGTGTTGCTTTATTGATGGCATTCCAGTTTGTTCTGGTCTGAGATGGTCAACATTCAAGAGATAAATAGAATTCATAGCGTGGTGTTTGTCCTGTAAAGAAATGCTGAACCTGGCTGCTGACTGCCTATATCAGGCTTTTCTTCTTTGGAGGTATTAGTAATTCCCTCTTGAGTTTCTTGTTGCAGCACTAGAGGAAGTGGACATACACACACACATGCATATATGCACATCATAACAAAGAACTGTGCAAGGGTTTAGTTAAGCATTGATCAATACGCTTCAAAATCAATGTTGGTCACCCTCAAGAATTGAGAAGAACCCTCTTAGGGAAATGGTTTTTGCTTTCAAAGGCACAAAATAGTCAAGGTTGAAGCTCTACAGATAGTCATACTGTGTTCTGATTAGTTAACTTAGTCTGTCCTTGAGCTTCCTACATATTTATTTCTAAGTGTATAACAGGCTACAGTTCCATGTCATGATAGACACCAGGGCTGGCCTCAGGTTCACCACTCCCTTAGTAAGCAGATGTTTGCCCTGTTCTGTCCCCATCAATAGGTCATATTAGAGTTATTAAGTTCATTCACAATTATTTATCTTTGGATATGTTGGATTTTAGGGTATTTTTCTCTACCAATGGGTATCTCAATATGTTTGCTTCCTCCTAGATCATTGTAACATCCATTTACATAGAATAATTTAACATGTATTTGACAAATTGTTTTTAGCTGGTAAAATTAAAAGTAATATATTAATACACACTATAATCCAATTTTGTATTTAACAATCTAGCATTTGGAAAGTCAAGCTATATTTAAATGGGACATCTTCCAGACCATTTTGTTTTGTTTAAACATCTCTTCGTAAGAATGGTTTTAATTGCTCACACACCATTTCCCTTTGGGATTTAGGTCTGAGAGTTTTAGTCCCTTAGAAATTATGTGTGTGTGAGAGATATGCGGAAGATGAACTCAAGTCACTCAAAGCAAAGTATAAAAAGCACATTCACCCAAGAAGCCAATGCCTTCCTATGGGAGGTAAACATTATTTCTATGAACATAGATGACACTGGGTAAATGGATTGGGGTAAATGTTGCAGTAAAATTAATGTTATTATTTTTACTTGATTTTCCCATTAGAAAATGAAATGAACTAGAGGAAAGTTGTATTTTTCATTATTGCTACATCGCACCCTATCTGGCTCGTCTCCTCCCTGAGACCCCTCTGCAAGGGGATCTCCAGTGACCTACAAATGGGCTTTGGGTCTCTACTCCGTACTCCCCACCTCATTTGCTATGGTAAGATTTTTTCCTAAATGCTTCCTCCGCCCTCTACTATCATGATCTGAATTCTACCTTGCAAGTCTGGCTAGACCAGAGGGTGTACACTTGTATAGATAGGAACACTGGTACAGATAGGAACTGGAAACCCAGGAAATCCAAGGTGGATTATCCCTTCAGGACCAGTGGTGTGAGTGGTGATACTGGGAGCGTAGAGAGAGAGTGGGTTGGAAATGGGGAACCGATTACAAGGATCTACATGTGACCTCTTACCTGGGGGACGGACAACAGAAAAGTGGGTGAAGGGAGACGTCGGACAGGGAAAGATATGGCAAAATAATAATTTATAAATTATCATGAGGGAGGGGGGAGTGGGGAGGGAAGGGAAAAAAAGAGGACCTGATGCCAGGGGCTTAAGTGGAGAGCAAATGTTTTGAGAATGATGAGGGCAATGAATGTACAAATATGCTTTACACAATTGATGTATGCATGGGTTGTGATAAGAGTTGTATGAGCCCCTAATAAAACTATTTAAAAAAATAAAATTAAAGAAAATAAAATGAGACTGTCAACAATGTAAATCAGAAAATGGGGGAAAGATAGACATAAATCGGGTAAATATTCTTAACAGAACCACACATTTTAGCACATACCTTGAATTCATAAGATCATTGCTTTCTATTTATTTCTTATACACATAGATAACTGAGATACAGAGTGAAAGCACACATGAAATAAGGTGGGTTGTCAGTATCCAAAGTGCTTCCAGCAATACCAATAGCACAGAGCATTGAACAAAATGTGTTATAAAGATGAAACACGGAATTAATGAACTCTTCTTGGCATGGTATTAGATGCCATTGAGTGGGTTCTGACACATGGTATAGCCTCATGTATGTGGAGGAGAACTGCTCTGCGAGGTTTTCAAAGCTGTGACCTTTCAGAAGCAGATCACCAAATCTATCTTCGGAGGTGACTGCGTTTGAACCTCGACCCTTTAAGAAAATTGCCTATTCATGAACTCTAATTAGGAATATATTTTTCTTCTTATCTGAGAATGCACTGGCTCCCATTTTGCAGAGATACTCAACTCTATGCTGGTCAGCTAGCCTGTGATGATCATTTTCTTTCCTGTAAAATTGAGACATAATCAATCTTCCTTAATATTTCAAAGAGTAGAGTGAATGAAGTTAAAGATGAGAGCATTTTAGTAACTATCAGATCAAAATGTGCTAAGTCCAGGTATTTCACACATGTCCAAAATTCAAGTAAGTAGCTAATCATAAACAGAGTGAAGTTAGAGGAAGAGGAATTTTTAAGTAGTTTTCTAGATTTCATAATCGTTACACTCACTTGATTTACTCTAAAGGTATACAAAGTTTTAATGAAATATTTAGTTTTATTAAAAACCTGTGACAAACTGGGAAGGAACACTGTGTAACAATCACTACAAAGGTAAATTTATATGCACTAGAAATGCACAAATATATTTAAAATTAGATTCAAAACAGGCTTTTACAAGGGGACAAGAGAATCAATTTATTCTCCACTGGAAAATAAAATGTTTATGTCTCTGGACAACCTTCCTGTGTATTGCTAGATTATCAACAAGTATAGAGCTGTAAAATAGGATAAGGTCAAAGTGGTAATAACATGGTTAGGTGGATAGATGAGCCCATTTCAAAATCTTATTTAATTTGTCCCTATAGAAAGAACAGAAATGATTGTGGCTATAATTAAACCGTTTCAGAGGTTGAAAAGTAATGAGTTTGTTAATATAAAGATTCCTTGGGTTACCTTCAACAGGTTGGATTCTGGATAAATTAAACATCTCCATGGACCCAGATTTAGTTACTTTTTTGCACTTGCTGTGTTGTCATGTGCTGACCTGATGACAGTTAAAGATCTAAATCAGGAGGATATTGAAATTAATGGTGGAAATAGATGAGCACTGGTGGCTTAGTGGTTTTGCATGGGGCTGCTAACCACAGATCAGCAGTTCTAAACCTTCCAAAGCTCCTCTGGGAAAACATGAAATTTTCTGCTCCTCTATATATTATTCTATAGCCTCACTGTGAGTTAGAATTGACTTGGTATCAGTGCGTTTTTCAGTTTTGGGTTTTGTTTTAGGCATTGGACATTTTAGAGAAGTCTCTTTGTGAAGCCAGCTTTGAGAAGCAAGAACCCTAGTTCTGTTGACATATCCTTAGTGATTCTGTTTCTACAACTGACCCACCCTGCAGCACTACATGTGCTTTAATGCTATCTTCTAAGAAATTAACCTGACAACGACTTTTGGAGGATCAGTCTGCAGGGCTGTGAACCCTGTTGGCTCTGTCAGGTAAGCAATGGACTAATAACCCCAAGGTTGGTGGTTTAAACCCTCCAGACTAATAGGAGAAATATAAGGCTATCTACTCTGGATAATTATTTAGAGTCCTGGAAACTATGTATGGTGGTTGTGAGTTGGCATTTTTTCCTGTCTTCTTTTAAGCCTTGAGTAATAATGAATGTTGAAAGAAGTTTTATAGAAGAAATTGCATGTGTTAAGACCCTGAGGAACTGCGTGATAGTAGCACCACCCTACAAGAGTTAGTGTCTACTAAAATGTCATTGTTCTACATTACACAAACTGTTATATGGTACAGAGCTGAGGGCACCTGAATAATAGCGCAGTATTTCCTTTACACAAAAGCATGAGTCTGCTCACTAAATTAGGTACACAAGACCAAACCTTACAGATAGGCACATTATCTTAGATTTAATGATACACTGTAGAGACCAGCAGTGGTCCTTATAATGGAGGTATGCTCTTAATTGGGTAATAGGGAGTCTACATGACTGGAAGATGGTGAATGAACAGAGCATAGAATGGATCTGACAAGATTTTCCATGGAGCAACTGATCAATTGACTTGTGCAATGGATAGGATCCGAGGTGAACAGAGCATTGATCAGAATGGTAGCAGGCATGGGGTGGATTGGACAGAGGTAAAATGTTTAGTCTTGTTATTTGCTATGCATAGGGTGTAGTGAATAGAGTTGAAAAACTAAGGGTGAAGACCAAACTTAAGAATCAGTAGCTTGCTTGAGGTTAGTGTCTATAAGCTAACCTTATAGAAATGAATAGCTTTAAGGAAATGGAAGGAATATATTCAACAATACAATTTAAAAGTACAGATTTATCAAGGGTTCCTGAGGGAGGGGGAGGGAGGAGGGAGGGGAGGGAAGAACAATGAGGAGCTGATTCCAGGAGCCCAAGTGGAAAGCAAGTGTTTTGAGAATGATGAGGGCAACAAATGTATAAGTGTGCTTTACACAATTGATGTATGCGTGGATTGTGATAAGAGTTGTGTGAGCCCCAATAAAATGATTAAAAGAATAAATTTTAAAAAAAGTACAGATTTCCAGTACTAAAATATGTGAAAACCTATGCATTACATTGGATTAACCAAAATATGACTGTTATAAAGCTACTGGTTGGAATGCCTTTTCCATTTTGACATTTTAAACTTAATTAATGTATTATTGCTCTTGTTGTCAGTGTTATTACAAACATCACTTTTCTAGCAAGGTTATTATGAACATTGCCCTCATTACTCTGCCACAGCTCCCGAAATCCCAAAGCACCGAAGGAGGATGAAGGAAGCGAATGGCACAGTGAAGACAGAGTTCTTGCTCCTGGGATTCAGTGACCACCCAGAGCTTCAGAGTCTCCTTTTTGTTGGGTTCTTTTCCATCTATTCAGTCACACTGATGGGAAACCTTGGGATGATATTTTTAATCACAAGCAGTTCAACCCTGCACACCCCTATGTATTTTTTCCTCTGCGTGTTGTCTTTCATAGATGCCTGCTACTCTTCTGTTATTGCTCCCAAATTGCTTGTGGATTTGGTTTCTGAGAGGAAGAGCATTTCTTACAATGGGTGTGCAACACAGCTATATTTTTTCTGTTCTTTGGTTGACACAGAATCTTTCCTTTTGGCCGCCATGGCTTATGATAGATACATAGCTATATGCAACCCCCTACTTTATACTGTTATTATGTCTAAGAGGATTTGTTGCCAGCTTGCAATGGGATCATTTTTGGGGGGCACCTTGAGTTCTATTATTCACACCGCCAACACTTTCCATCTCTCTTTCTGCTCTAAAGAAATTAACCATTTCTTTTGTGACATTTCCCCACTCTTCTCCTTGTCCTGCACAGATACTTATGTGCATGACATCGTGCTGGTGGTCTTTGCCAGTTTAGTTGAAGCTGTCTGTCTTCTCACAGTTCTTCTCTCATACATTTTCATCATAGCAGCTATCCTCAAGACAGGGTCTGCTGAGGGAAGAAAGAAAGGATTCTCTACTTGTGCCTCCCACCTGATTGTTGTCACTATCTACCATGGCACCTTGATCTTCATTTATTTGCGTCCCAGCACAGATCATTCACTGGATATCGACAAAGTGACCTCTGTGTTCTATACATTGATCATACCTATGTTGAATCCCCTGATTTACAGTCTAAGGAACAAAGATGTCAAAAATGCCTTTAGAAAAACTATCACCCGAAAACTGCTGCCGTAGGAAAGAATGGAACGAAACTTGAAAACCTTTTCTGTTTCTTGGCTTGTGGTTAGAATATGGGAAATGTACATTAATATTTGCAGGTTATGAGGTCTCTGCTACAGAATGCAGCAAGGACCTAATATTAGCACTAGCAGTCTCACATTACTTATGTTTTCTGTTACCATTTTAAATTTGACATCTTTATTTCTGGAACAGATCTACCCGTTTGTCTATCTAACATATTTCATGCCCATCCTCATTTTCTCTTTCCATTGTAACCTTCTCTCACTGCAATTGAGTCAATGCTGAGCCATGGTCACCCATTTTGGGTTTCCAAGACTGCAACTCCTTATGGGAGCAGAAAGTCCAGTCTTTCTCCCAGGGAGATGCTGTTGTTTTTTAACTGCTGACCACGGGGATGGCAGCCAAATGCATAACCACTACACCATTAGGGCACCTTACACTGCGATTACTTAAAATATAAGATGAGGCATTGACATCTTATAGCTTGCTCCCTCTTTTGTGGACATAAATAGGATTCATTATGATTCTGTTTCATTAATTTTTATTGCATTCATACTGTAGCACCTTAGCTGTTCAACTCCTAATTGCTCTAAAAAGTCCTGCTCGAAGTTAGCCCTGACATGATTTCATTTTCCTGAATTTCTTTTCAATTGGAGAGGATAACTTACATTTTGGATACAAATCAAATCGCATATGTGCTCATTTTAAGACTTTCAACAATGTTATCTTACCTTGATGTTACATGTACCTACATTCTATTCTAGTCATCTCTTAGATTTATTCATTAGTTCTTTCTTTGTCATTTAATACCTCATCTCTATATCTTTCCCAATAATCTTTATAAAATAGACCTATATAATTTTAATACTGATTGTTTTTATTATTGAATATATGTCTCTAGTAGGCAGAAACTATTTTTTAATCAGTATTTATTGGTTTAGTCTCTAGGGTGGCATTGTACACACAAAAAACTATCATGTGCCTTCAGCAGTGAAGCGTGTTGCACATGGCAATTTGAGGCTGATGAGAACCAAGAGCTTCTTAATAAACACTGAGCGTGAGATGTTCTCGGAAGGGCTTCCACCAATTACTATGGGTGTCTATTGGTTCAGTTTCATCTAAGTGTCTGTATTTAGTTATAGCCCTGGTGATAGGGTCATAGACCATAATGTAAGGTTAAGCCTCTGGGATTAATAATCTAAATTATTTTATTGGCAATATGTGACCTTTAGATCAAGAATATAGGCCAGGTAGTTGACCTTGGGAATAGACATGAGAGTGTTGTGACCAAAATCAGTAGCCAGGAAGAAACCTCTAGTAATCTCCAACCAGGAATGAAGGGAGGCTTAGGAAAGATAAGTCTTAGGCAGGTGGAAGAGTGAAGTACAAACCTACAATTTTTCAGGGTAGGCTCTAAACCTAGAGTCCCTCAGACTTGAGAGGAAGACTCAAAAGAGTGTAGATAAAAGAGACACAGGGGCTCACCCATTTTCATGAGACGATGCCAAGAACAAAACATTTTTATTTTTAGGGTTCAAGTTTATAAAATTCTACCCTGTCGATAGTTGATAAAGGGAATTGTATCATTAAAGAGTCTCTTGCACTGTGAACTTTCTTTTAAAATAAATATGTTCTTGTAATAATTGTTAGCATTTTAAAGCCTTTTAGCAAAGTCAAGTACCTTTTAAAAATTTACATACATAGAGCAATGTATATTGGTATGTATTTGCTTAGTAGATATATTCATTTATATAAATAAATTATATAGATATCCTCACTTATATAAATAAATTCTTGCTGAGCAGATGAAGAAACCCAGGTTATACAGCTACAAAGCAAATGGTACTATATGGATTTGAACTTATTTCTGTTCACTTCAAACTTTAAATTATAATCTTAAAATCTTTCTCTCATGTTAATAAATTTGGAAAAACAAAAATGAGCAAGTAAAATTTGAAAAATCCTGGTGCTATGCTCATTTGTAAAACCTCTTTAGTCAGCATCTTGAAAGGGAAGGATAAAAAAAACACATACAAGTGTAGCAAATGATCTACTTTTCCTTACACACCTAAGTGAAAAATGGTTATGAATAGCAATTTTACATAAAATGAGTAAATTTTATTTTCATAAGTGTGGATATAGTTAAATAACACCTATTGTAATTTAACAAAAAGAGGTCAGATAATGATTAAGGTGTCCTAATTATTTAGTATTTAATATGTTATCCTAAGAACATCAATTTAGGTCTTTGAGAGAATAGAGTAAAACTCATTTTTAACAGATAATCAGCCAATTATCCTTCTCAACCCTGATAATAAGTAATGTCAAATAACCTGCTGAGTATTGCATGCTATTAATAAATTATGTCATCTTCATTGTTTTTTAAAGTACATGACCCTAAGCTCGCTTTTTTTACTAAAAAAATGTATAAAATTAGGGAAGAGAATCTAAATTTAAACCTCATGTAAATTATTACTCCATATTTTCTGTTCTAGAGGGAAATGCTTAATTTTTCTTTTGTAATTACAACCAAAATGATATGAATACGCCAGGGCACATGTTTTTATTAGAACTGGATTAATTACTAGGTGATTACAGAGAAAAAGTCATATGCAATTAATTCAATTAAGCCATCAAAACAGATTATAGAAGTATTCAAAAATGGTTTATGATTATATAATATATATATGTATATATATGTCAGAATTAAATTATTAGAAAATTACAAGAATCGAGTCATTTAGAGTAAAGTCATTTTAATGAATTTATAAGAATATCCATTATACAGGCACACATATTTACACACACATACAAATCCATAGATAATTGTCATTAATAAACTACTATGATAATACAATTTTTATGTTTTTATTCTTCTTAATGAAATATGTACATATTGTCACTGTTCCCTCCTGGCAAGGATATTGATGTGGGAAAGAGAGAAAATTTCATGATACATTCCACTTATTCAGAGATGAGGACTATTACATTTTTCCTTAGGACAGAGTAGGGTTTCAAAGCACTGCCATCATTATAAATGTAACATCAAAGTAAATACAACCTTGTCTTTTGTTTTCTTACTATCCACACTAAATATATTTTTACGTTAATAGCTTTTCCTTTGTAACATAAACTATACACATTGGGCATTTTATTTGTTTATATGTTAGCTAGTGCAGTGCATTATGAACACATCATGGGAGGTGGAGTATGCTTTTGAAGTGGTCTTGTAGAAGGTACAGGTTCTTCACCCTCAACCATGATTCCTAATGTTGATATTTTATTGGCAAAAGCATCACGTCATGAGTGACAGAAGAACCATGGCTATCTGAAACTTTAAATCTAGTGAAGAATATTCATTCACACTCTTTGAGTTATAATGCAATGATTCCAGGGGTCCTGAAAGTAGACAGGAGATAGAAACCAGTCTAAATTTGATTCAGAAAAACTCGCTTCTGGCTGAAAAATTATTTTTCTTAAACCCAGTTTAAAACAATTCACTTTCAATGTTAAGTAGTTTGAATCTGGCTAGAGGTTATACAATGTAATAACCCATGTAATTTCATTTGGATAAACAGACACAGAATAGAGGATTTTTTATTAATATTAGCAACTTTTGTGCATTATATTGTTTATTACTTGAAGAGAATATTAAGTTTAATTATTATTGCACCCTATACTCAACTGATCTGTCTAGGAACAAGTACAGCCAGAATTGCTCTTTATAAAGATGATGAGACTTTGTTTCACATACTGTGGATATTTAATTAAGAGAGACCCATCCTTAGATGAGGGCATAATGTCTGGCAAAAATGAGAGTGGGCAAAATAGAGGAAGACCCTTAACAAAATGGATTGATACAGGTCCTGTAACAATGGCTTAGACAATAGCAACAGTTTCAAGGATGATGCAGAAGCAGGCAGGGTTTCCTTACCTTGTACATAGAATCCCTCTGAGTCAGAACCAACTAGATGGCACTGAACATGACAATAGTCCTTGGATGCACAAAGAAACTAACAACAAACATAGGAAACTATCTACAAAGACTGTATTGAGGAAACTGCAGGCTCTTTTTCATAGACCTTTAGCTCTAAGAAGTTTTAAGTATATCTATATTTTTTGAATTTCAACAGTGTATATGTTTAGCCAGAACATAATTTAGTGTTCATTGTTTTTTTGAGGGCACCTTTCACATCCTTATTTCTCAGGCTATAGATGAGTGGGTTTAACATAGGGATCACAACTGTGTAGAACACAGAAGCCATTTTGTCCGTGTCCATTG
>NW_022103958.1:1501362-1513931 GCF_000313985.2 Echinops telfairi | reverse complement strand
CACAATTTCAATAGGGTGACCCCCACTGACATAACACCTCTGAAGTAAACCCTAACATGAACAAACAAAAACGAAACACAACAAAAATACAGAAAATGTCGAAGACCAGATCAGGTCCCACATGCCTCAAAGCGGGATCAACTGACAAAGCTTCACTGTTCAAGTCACGTTTATCTCTTTGATCTTCTGTACTCATCTCTCTAAGACACCCTATTTACTAAACGTTCTCCTCCCATCCTTTAATTATGGATAGAGGGAGATCAATGGAGACCTTTTTCTTATATAGTTCCCACAACTCTAGCTTGGGCTCCCACTGTCATCAATAGCCTTTTATAAAGCAGAATCTCACAATTTAGACTCTGATACTATTCCATACTTTGACTGGATTATTAGATTTACAACACTTTTATGTCTAATGCTGGTGTTCTTCTTCCACGTGGACTTCCACAAAAGGTACATCCCAGTTAAAGCTATGGACCATAATTCAACTTATAATACTTTTGGTCTTATATGTCAGATGACTTCAACAAAATGAGGTTTGGTTTGGTTTAGAGCATTTTCTGTACATTTTCATCATAAATAATTCATGTTATTTTCACATGCATTTATGCAGTATTGATAGCTCTTATCATAACATTTATTTTTGTCTTCTAGATTAATCCTTGATAATATGAGATCAAGTTCATGATTCTTACAATTAGTAGTTTCAGGCAATGCACACTGGATACTATAAAGTTCTTTTCCACCCCAGTTTTGTAGTTAGACCCTGCAATACAGAACAAAATCATGGTTAAGTGAGCAGTTCAGGTAGTGAACATAATATTTTATGCCTTTCAGATCATTGCAGCTTATAAAGTATAGTAGGTTCTTGGATAAAACATTTTCCATCTCACCCCATTAACCCAATAAACAAGACTGTATCAGATTGCCAATGGGACAGAAATAGTCTGTGATTCAGGACCTGCTAGAGGAAAACAGGTGGTAGTTCCCCAAAACAGGATGGAAGAGTCTCCGCGAGCCATAGGATTAAACATAATTTTCACATAGAAACACACCGAGAATAATCATGGCCCCTTCTGCAAGATTTTGTTGTTCAATGAGATTATGAAGAATATTTTGAAACTCTTTCTAGGGAGACAGGTGACAGAGAAATAAGACAAGGGCGATGGTTTCCTGCATGGTCTCTCTGCACTAGTCTATAAAAATAAATAGCTTTATACACAAGCAGATGACTGGTTATAACAATATCCATATTTCTGAACAATTCTCACAACAGATTGTCATGTGGGAATAAATGACTTCTATAATTACACAGAATATCATCTGCTATTTCACACAGGTACAGAGACTGCCTAAATGAATCCCAAGTTTTTTTTCACAATTACTTTAATACTCTTTACTTTGATGTCCAATATAATATTACACTTACATTTAAAAATATATCTATTTAAATGACCTCCAATCAACCAGAAAATAATAAGCATTGTTTTAGGTTCACTGTTCCTTATATAAGCATTTTGTTTTAATTTTATAATATACACTACCTACATGCACACACCAACATGCTGCACTAACACCCACATATATACACCAGCATACAGGTCTCCTCACTAGTGAAATTTCTTTTCAGTTCTTTTGCCCATGTCCTCAGGGAGTTAACTGTTTCCGTCTTTTTGCAGACCAGGAGGGTATTGTAAATTTTAGTAGTAAGCCGTTTGTGTGTTGTGTCACTGATAAAAATCTCCCAGCATGTTGGTTGCCTTGTTACCCTCTTGGTGAAGTCTTTTGACGCACAGAGGTATTTTATCCTTAGTAAATACTACTTGTGAATTTCAGATTCACCTGTGTGTACCCTTCTTTTGCAGTTAGCCTATCGATTCCCTGGGCCATGGCTCTTAATTTTGTCCTGATTCTTTTGCTGATGGTCCTGATAGTTTGGGGTTTTACTTCTAGATCTGTAATCCTCCTTGAGTTTGTTCTTCTGCATGGGGTGTTGTAAACATCTTGTTTCATTTTTTACATGTGGACATCCATTGTTGCTAGCACCACTTGTTAAACAGGGCATCCACCTCCCACTTATTGAAGAATAGTTGTCTATATGCTTATGGTCTTATTTCTGGGTTTTCTATTCTTTTCCATTGGTCTGAGTATCTGTCGTTATGCCAGTACCACGCTGTTTTGACCACTGTGGCTGTGTAGTTGGTGTTAAAATCAGGTAAAATGAGGCCTCCAACTTCGTCCTTCTTGAGGAGTCTCTGCTAATTCTGGGCTTCTTCCCTCTCCATATGAACTTGGTGGTCAGTTTTTCCAACTCTTTGAAGAAGGTTGTTGGTATTTGAATTGGAATAGCCTTAACCTTATAAAGTGCCTTGGGTAAGATTAACATCTTCACTATGTTGAGCATGAGGTGGAGGTTGCTTTTGGTTTCCATTTGTGGAGGTCGCTTTTGGTTTCCGGTAGTAGGGTCTTATAGTTTTCCTTGTAGAAGTCTTTTGTTATTTTAGTTAAATATATTCTTAGATATTTCCATTTGTTCTTGGCTATTGTGAAGGGTACCACCTTCTTGATCTTCTCTTCCATGGTACTGTCTGATGTAGATAGCAAACCAATAGATTTCTTTTTTGATCTTGTATCCTGCCACTCTTTCATAATCCACTATCGCTGTCAGTACTCCTGTTGTGTAACTGTTGGGATTTTCAATGTACAGAATCATGTTGTCTGAAAAAAAGCTATAGTTTCACCCCCTCCTTTCCCAGCGGATACATTAAATGTCCTTCCACTGTCTTATGTTGTTAGGAAGTACCTCTGGTACGATGTTAAATAAGAGTGGGGATAAGGGGCATACTTGTCTGGTCCCCTTTTTCAATGAGATGGTTTTTCTCTTTTCTCCATTGTCTATGATGTTGGCTGTTGGATTTGGGTAAATAGCTTGTATTAATCTGAGGAATTTCCCTTCCATTCCTATCTTTGGGTGTCTTAATTAGGAATGGATGTTGGATGTTGGCAAACGCTTTTTCTGGATCTATTGATAGTATTATGTGATTCTTATACTTTTCTTATCAATGTGGTGTGTAATGTTGATGGATTTCTGGGTGTTAAACCATCCCTTCATCCCTGGCATGAATCCTACCTGATCATGGTGTGGATGATATATTTTATATACTTTTGTGTTCTATTGGTCAATATATTGTTAAGGATTTTTGCATCCATGTCCATTAGAAGTATCGTAATGTAATCCTCTATTCCTGTGGGGTCCTTGCCCTGTTTGGGTATCAAAGTTATACTGGCTTCATAGAATGAGTTGGGGAGTTTGCCATCCTTTTCTATGCTCTGTAATAATTAGTGGATGATGGGTGTCAACTCTTCCATGAATGCTTGGTAGCATTCTTCTGTGAAGCCATCTGCTTCAGGAGATTTTTTTTCAATGGTAGCTTCTTGGTAACCACATCTATCTCTCCATTTGCTTTGGGTTGTTGTTGTTCTTAAACTCTATCTGGCTTCAGGACCAGTGGTGAGAGTGGTGGTACTAGGAGAGTGGGGGGAGGGTGGGGTGGAAAGGGG
This sequence comes from Echinops telfairi, assembly GCF_000313985.2. Classification (NCBI taxonomy): domain Eukaryota; kingdom Metazoa; phylum Chordata; class Mammalia; order Afrosoricida; family Tenrecidae; genus Echinops; species Echinops telfairi. The sequence continues at coordinate 1,510,370 of NW_022103958.1, read as the reverse complement.
TAACGGAACACAAGGATCTACATATAACCTCCTTCCTGGGGGATGGACAACAAAAAAGTGGGTGAAGGGAGATGTCACACAGTGTAAGATATGAGAAGATAATAATTTATAAATTATCAAGGATTCATGAAGGAGGGGGAACGGGGAGGGAGGGGGATAAATGAGGAGCTGATACCAGGGGCTTAAGTGGAGAGCAAATGTTTTGAGAATAATGAGGGCAATAAATGTACAAATGTGCTTTACACAATTGATGCATGTATGGATTGTGATAAAAGTTGTATGGGCCCCTACAAAAATTATTTAAAAACACACAACTGTATCTGGGATAATCTAGGGAAGGATTGTTTTTCCAAGTATCTGTCCATGTCTTCCCCATTGTTGAATTCATTAGAATACAGACTTTCATGGTACTTTGTCTTTATTCTTTTAATCTCATTGGGGTCTCTTGTGATTTCCCGTTTCCTCTCTCATCCTGGCCATTGATGTGTGCTCTTTCCTTTCTTTGGTCAGGTTAGATTCTGCTGATCCTTTCATAGAGCCATCTTCTTGCTGAAATAATCTTTTGCACCATTCTTTTGTTTTCCCACTGGTTTCACTATACCCTGATTTTTATTAGTATAGCACTGATGAATCACACATCATTCCTTCCTCTAGTTCCTGAATACTTTCTCCCCCAACACTACCTTGGCCCAGTTCTACCTTCAATTTGGCTAGACTGGAGAACACACATTGGTACAGATAAGAGCTTTGGACACCTGGTAGTATGGCAGAGGCCAGACCAAATCCAGCAATACATCTGGTAACCAACTAAAATGGAGGGGGAAAAAAGAAAAAATATATATAGGTATCAGGGGAACAGAGCACTAACCCACCCAAGGGAAGGGTCTTGTTTATATCTCCACAGGGAAAGAGGGACCAGACTTCAACCTGGTGCTCCAATACGTGAATGCAACATACTGGCATGAACCAGGGGACCAATAGAGAGGTCTGAGGGGCCAGCCCCAATCCCATCTAAGTGGACAGCCCCTCTGCCAAAGAGAATTCACTTCAGAGGACAGCACTGAAGCTACAGCTCAGGAAGAAGAGGCATCTCTGATCAGGACACACAGGAGCAAATGAAGGGAGAGGTAGATAGAGTGAAACAAATCCTGGCCCACCAAGCTTTGAGGATGATAGTCCCACTCAGAACACCCAAAGCACAGAGAGGACCTTATTGTTGGTTCCACTTTGAGACACAACGTGTACCTTGCTGACCCATAGTGCTTTGGGGGACAACACTGGAGTCACTGTACGGGAATTCTTCCCAATCTGACCTCAACACACTGAGGTGAAACATTAAGCATGTGAAACAAAACAGCAAAGGGAACAGAGCAACAAAGTCGCCAAGGAATACCAAAAATAGATTTTGGGGCCAGGGAGTGGCACCCCATCAGACTCGACTAGAAAGCACACCTAAAGTTCAACAAATAGACCTTGAACTACTTACAGGCGTCTCTTTTTTTCATTGTTGTTTTTTTCACTTTTTTGTTTTGTTTTGTTACTTTTTTTTTGCTCTGTCTTAATTTCTGTTATTATGTCTGCAGGTTGATCTAGATAAAATAGGCGGGATTAACAAGCTGAAGGAGAAAACAATGGCACTGACGCTTCCAGCGGGAATGGGAGAGGGGGTGGCAGAGGAAAGGAAGTGGGTATGTACAAATTCAGGGACAAGGGAACAACAAGGGATCCAAAATAAATGGCAAGGAGGGTGTCATACATATGTAAGTATATTTACATATGATGATGGGGAAATAGATCTATGAGTACATATTTATAGGTTTATTATTAAGGTCGCAGATGGACATTGGGCCTCTACTCAAGTCCTCCCTCAATGCATAAACACAATGTTCTATTAAACTGGCACTCCATCATGCTCACTTCCCCCACAGGATCACTGAAGACAAAGCGGGTGCATAAGCAAATGTGGTGAAGAAAGCTGATGGTTATGGGATATCTAAATATATAGCATCTGGAGTCTCAAAAGCTTGAAGGTAAACAAGTAGCCATCTAGCTTAGAAGCAACAAAATCCACATGGAAGACGCTCACCAGCCTTTGTGATCAGAAGGTGTTGATGGGATCAGGTATCCGGCATCAAAGAACAATAAATCATACCATTGTGAATCAGGAAGTATGCAGAGTGGAGACCCAAAACCCATCTGTAGGTAACTGGACATCCCTTCCAAAAGGGTCGAGGGGAGGAGATGAGCCAGTCAGGGTGAAGTATAGCGCCAATGAATCATTCAACTTTCCTCTGGTTCTTTAATGCTTCCTCCTCCCCTCTATCATGATCCCAATTCTACCTTACAAATCTGGCTAGACCAGAGGATGTACACTGGTACAGAAAGGAACTGGAAACACAGGAAACCCAGGACAGATAAAACCCTGAAGACCAATAATGGGATTAGCAATAGAAGGAAGGGAAGTGGAAGGTGGGGGAGAAAGGGAAACCGATCACAATGATCTAAATATGACCCCTCCCTGGGTGATGGACAACAGAAAAGTGGGTCAAGGGACCCAACGGATATTGTAAGACATGAAAAATAATAATAATTTATATATTATCAAGGGTTCGGGGGGGGGGAGAATAAGGAGCTGCCAAGGGCTCGGGTAGAAAGAAAATATTTTGAAATAATAATGGCATCAAATGTACATATGTGCTTGACACATCTATGTATGTATGGCTTGTGATAAGTGTTGTATAAGACCCCAGTATAATGATGTAAACAAATTGCTTCGGACACATGAAATTCAGGAAAGATAAACCCTTCAGAAACAGTAGTGGGAGTATCGATATCATGAGAGTAGGGGGATAGTCAGGAGGGAGAAGGGTGTGAAAGGGGGAATCCATCACAAGATTGGATATATAGCCCCCTTCCCAAGGGAACGAATAACAGAAATGATGGTGAAGGGAGACAATGAAGAGTGTAAGATATGAAAAATAATAGCAACATATAATTGATGAAGGATTCATGAGGGTGGAAAGGTGGAAAGGGAGGTGGGGGGGCAAGAGGGTCTTACACCAAGGGTTCAAGATTTGGAAATGATGATGGCACATATGTACAACTTTGCTAGATACAAATAGAATGTTGTTATAAGAGCTGTAGGAGCCTCCAATAAAATGATTTTTTTAAAAGAACTCTCTCTCTCTCTCTCTCTCTCTCTCTCTCTCTCTCTCTCTCTCTATATATATATATATATATATATATATATATATATGAAATACCCCCCAAAAAGTAAAATATAGCTAGATAAAAACAGTTACATAACCACATAAATCTTCTTTAGTTCCCAAATAATTTATATAAATGTCTTCATAGGTGTATTACATTTTTAGCCACATCATACAAGCAATATAAACTTCCAAACAAGAAGTAAAACATAAAATCTCAGTGTTTTTTGTTTGTTTGTTTTTACTAACATGTCAACATCACTCAAAATAGAAGGGGGTATTCCACCCAAAAAAAGGAAAAATGCTTCATTGGACAGATCACTCATAGTACTCATTTTTTCTGCCAGGCAAGCATCAAACACCTTGTTCCTAGTTAGTGCACCTAGTGGCATCACCTGGGGAGGTTATCTCTAGTCACAGTTTCATTCAAACTTCATTTTTTGTGGCGGCAGCCAATTTAGAAGGACAGCATGTGGCTGGGAGATTTTGTTTCCTGCTCAAGAAAAATGGCACAGAAATTGTTGTGGTGTTGAACACAACTTACAAGGACAGCACTTTGAGGAAAAACTCAAGTGCATGAGTGGTTTACTCATTTCAAAAAAGGTGAAATGTCAATTGATGGCAAACCTTATTCTGGAGTTCAGTCAACTTTGCAAACACATGAAATTGTTGACAAAATCCGTGCACTTGTGCTCAAAGACCACTATGGACCACTGAAGATATGGGGAAGTTATCTTGAAGCTCAGTTATGGAAATTTTAATGGAAGATTTGAAAATGAGGAGTATTACAGAGACATTTGTGCCTCATGTTCTGACTGACCAGGAAAAGGAGCGTCCAGAGGAAACGTGATTTGAAAGAACAGTTCCGAAGCAACCCACACTTTTCCCCAATGTCATTACTGGAGATAAGCCATGGTGCTCTTCTTTTTTAAAAAATCATTTTATTAAGGGCTCATACAACTCTTATCACAATCCATTCATATATCAATAGTGTAAAGCACATTTATACATTCATTGCCCTCATAATACTCAATATATTTGCTTTCCACTGAATCCCCAGGCCTCAACCCCTCATTTTCCCCCTCCCTCCCCACTCCCTCCTCCCTCATAAAACCTTGATAATTTTTATAGATTATTATTTTGTCTTGTCTTGCTCTGTCTGATATCTCCCTTCACCCACTTTTCCATTATCCATCCCCAAGGGAGGAGGTTATATATAGATCCTTGTAATCGGTTCCACCTATCCTCCCCACCGTCCCTCCACCCTCCCAGTATTGTCACTCTCACCACTGGTCCAGAAGGGATCATCCACCCTGGATTCCCTGTGTTTCCAGTTCCTATCTGTACCAGTGTACATCATCTGGTCTAGCCAGATTTGTAAGGTAGAATTGGGATCATGATAGTAGGTGGGGAGGAATCATTTAGGAACTCGAGGAAAGTTGTACATTTCATCATTGGTACAATGCACCCTGACTAGCTCATCTCCTCCCTGCAACCCTTCCATAAGGGGATTTACAGTTGCCTACAGATGGGTTTTGGCTTTCCACCTCCCACTCCCCCTCATTCACAATGATATGATATTTTGTTCTGATGAAGCCTGATACCTGATCCCTTCAACAACTCATGATCACACAGGCTGGTGTGCTTCTTCCATGTGGGCTTTGTTGCTTCTGAGCTTGATGGTCGCTTGTTTACCTTCAAGCCTTTAAGACCCCAGACGCTATACCTTTTGATAGCCGGGCACCATCAGCTTTCTTCGCCAGATTTGCTTATGCACCCATTTGTCTTCAGCGATCGTATCTGGGAGATGAGCATACAATGATATGATTTTTTTGTTCTTTGATGCCTGATAACTGATTCCTTTGGGTGCTACTCTTAAGACATTGAAAGCAAGCATCAATCAAGCCAGTGGAAGACACCATCGTCACCTCATTCCCAAATAGCTCATCAAGTGGATTCAAAGTTCAAGATGATATTCATTGGGTTTTTTGTTTTTTTTTAATTTTTTTTTTTTATGTGAGGAGGATAGTGCATTTGGAGTTTGTTCCAGTAGGTCAGACTGTTAATTAAGCTTCCTATTTACAGGTTCTGAAAAGATTGTATAACAAGTGTGTGACAAAAAAAGGCCTGGTTAGTGGCGGTTTGGGACTGGTTTTGCTACCACAGTAATGCACTTGTTTCTGCAGCCACCAATTTTTGGCGGAAACCAGCATGCCTCTCTTGCCCCATCCACATTACTCACCTGACCTCACTGTGTAACATTTTTTTTGTTTCCAAAAATGAGGAGAGACATGAAAATACAGCAATTAGATGATGTAGAAGAGGTGAAGGTAAAAAAAATTGAGGTGCTGGCAGCCATCCAAACAGATGAGTTTGAAAAATGTTTCTAAGAATGGAATCACAGATTTGACAAATTTATTAAGTGTAATGGAGACTACTTTGATGGTGATAAGGGTTTATTTTATAAAAAAAGAAAGAAATACATCTCTTTGGGGAAAAAAAATTCTGGTTTCTTTTTGCATGAGGTATGCTCTTGTATGATATAAAGTATGTTGACTTTCTTTTGGGTATCTGTTTTAGTCTGGGTGGTCTAGAGAAACAATTTCATAGAAACACTCATAAGTGTATAAGAAAGAGCTTTATATACAAGAGAAGTTGAATATTGAGAAAACATCCTAGCCCAGTCCAGATCAAGTCCTTATGTTCAATATTAACCCATATGTCTGATAACAATCTATAAAGTCCTCTTCAGACTCACAAAACACATTCAATGATGCCTAATGCAGGGATATCACAGGCAAGTAAGTGGAAGGTCTTGTGGATCCAGTGGTGATGTAAGCATCTCAGCGCAGGTAGGGGTCTCCACGTGGCTACTCTCCAGAGCTCTGGGTCCATCATCTCTCTCCGTGTCTTCTCAACAGGGATGGCGTACAAGGAGTCAGCCTGTGTCCCACCTCTAATAGCTATTTATCTCCTTAGGCTTCAAAATGAGGTCATCAAGCTGTGATCTGATTGACAGGCTAAACTCAACCCCTTCACTCTGAAGCCTCAAATTGACGCCAGATTATGCAATTATCACAGTACCCACTCATATGATATAAAATGTGTTGATATTTATATACTTATCTTCCGATTTTTCTGTCATAGAAACAGTGTAGGTGCCTATTATAATAGAGATGAAGTCCTCATTAACTTCAACACAGAATACTAATAATATCAGGGACTAGGCAATGTTTATTAACAGAGTGATAAATAAAATAATGTTTTGAGGAGAAGGTGGTTTAACAACCAAGACTAGGGGAATTGATGCAGGACTGATTTGGTTGAGGAGAGGGAAAAAAGGAAATTTTTCTAAAGACTGAAAGGGAAAATTTATGAATTATAATACAAGGATGGGCTTAGCCAAGATTCTTCTCATTGTGCCTTAATATCTAATAATTTGGGGATTAATATTCATGGCTTTATGGATGTATCTAATAGCAACAACAAAATAAGTATTCTGAAGTTTCTCACAAGGATATATATATATATATATATTCTATCCTCTTAGTTTATTTTGTTGACCAGCATGTAAACATCACTCAAAAAAAACATCAAGTATGATGTTTTAATATTTGTTTTCCCATTCTAAATCATGATCACACTGCAGATGCTTTTTTTAACAGAGACAAAACACTCATCATCTTCATCCCCAAAGACCCATAATCTCAGGGTAAGAAAAAAAGCAAACTCAGAGTCATCAAATCAATGCAGATTCTTAGCTAACCTAAAGGACAGGACAGAACTGCCCCTATGGGTTTATGGAAGTAGTTCTTTACTGGAGTAAAAAGCCCCATCGTTCTCCCATTTCAGAGTATAGGCAATACATTCTTAATAGAGTGATAAGTAAAATGATGTTTTGCAGAAAAGATGGGATATGAACCAAGCATAGGGGAATATATGCAGAACTGTTTTGGGTTGAGAAGTGTGAAAGAAAAGTAATATTATTCAAGGAAGTATTAAGAGTTATAGCATAGGATGAACTTTACCAAGGTCTGTCTATTTTCTCCTTAATTCCAATATTCTGGGATTTTCTGTTTTATAAAAAGTTATAGTCACATCTACCACATAATACCTGCTGGAAAATTTTTCTTTACCCCGGTTGACTTCTCTATTCATCATTTATATAATCAATTACATGTCCCCATTTTAACAAAGTTTATCTTCTTTCTACAGTAGATTTTACAATAGACTGAAGGATTTATCATTTTGGAAACTACTGAATGGAACCTTAAAGTGTGTAATATTGAGAAGTGCAGGAGACACAAAATATGTGCTCAATAGCTCCTAGAATAATTCAGTTAATGAATGAAAAACTTGAACAAATAACATTTTGGTAAATTAAGACCAGAGCATTTTTCATTATTAAAGGTGAAAATGCTTAATTTGAAGACACATTTTCCAATGTATAACATACTTAGGAAACTACCTAATATTGCTATAGTTGAGGATTTGTATGAATGCTCAGGCCATTGAAATATTTGTCATACATTGTATGGTGCCATGAAGCTCTAAAGGAATTTTTATGACTCAATTGGATAAGCTTTGGAGTAATAACACATTTTTGTTTTTAAATCTCCTTCACTTGCAGGCTCTTAAATCAATTGTATAAAGCATATTCCTACATATATTTCTCTCATTATTTTCTAAACAGTTACTTGTTGGTACTGCAATCAACATCATGATCCTAAATGTGTATGAATTATTGATTGAATGAAAAATCATTTTTTGTTAAATCTTTACTTATGTAACAATAAAAAGTTAAAAAAGAAGTTGCCTTAGTTTTTATAGTCATAGAAAAATTCAAAAAATTTTAAAAATTGGTAGGTTGAGGTTATATAAAGTTGTTTTAGAATTAATTGAGAGATTGAAAGATTTTAAAAACTGTCATATATGCTAAAGAGAATGACTATAAAACCATTATTTTAATCAGTTTAAAGTTATGTAGGCCTACACGATTTTTTTCTCAATCTTGTGTAGAAGTCTATTAGTTTTTTATGGGACCTGTAGGGTTGCATGTATGCTCTGCACAAGGCATCCTACATACTCCTCACCATTGATTTTAGTTCACTTGTTCTCTTGTCTCTGGTTTTGTTGACACCCTTCTTCCTTTCCCCTGCCTCTCCCGCCCGCCGACCCCAAAACCCCCGAAAACTCATTCTCTTTGTTTTCCTCTCTGGATCATTTATCTTGTCTATCTTATCTAGATAGACATGCAGAGACAATAATTAGCATTAAAACAAGACAAAGCAAACTATACAACAAAAGAAAACAAAAAAACAAAACAATAACCAATAAAACAATGATGAGAAAAGAAAAGCCTATAAAGAGTTCCACATCTGTTTATTGACTTTTAGGAGTGTTTTCTGGTTGAGTCTGAACATCTTCCTCAGGGCTTGGTGGGCCAGGATTTGTTCCACTCTGTCTCCTTCCCTCTTTGTTTGCTCCTGCGTGCTTTGATCAAACACACCCCTCTCTCACACCTGTAGTTTCAGTGCTGTCCTCTGAAGTCGATTCTTCTGGGGAGCAGCAAGGGGCTTTGGGTAGCTCCACATAGTTGGGATTGGGGCTGGCCCTGCAGATATCTCTATTGTTCAATGCTTCATGCAGGTATGTTCCATTTATGCCTTGGCTCACCAGGTTGAAGTCTGGTCCCTCTCTCCCTCTCCTATGGAGATATAAACAATAGCCTCCCCTTGGGTGGGTTAGTACCACGTTGCCCTGCTACCCATGTCTTTCTTCTTTCCTCCCTCACTTCCT
>NW_022103958.1:1454994-1501262 GCF_000313985.2 Echinops telfairi | reverse complement strand
CCTTCCTTCCTTCCTTCCTTCCTTCCTTCCTTCCTTCCTTCCTTCCTTCCGTCCTTTTCTCTTCCTTTTTAGTTGGATGCCATATATATCCCTGGATTGAGTCTGGTCCCTTCCATAGGACCTGGACCTCACCTCAGAAATGTATGTATATAGTAGCTTTTTCCCCATGCCCCTTTATCATTTTGTGCTTACCTCAGCAAACTGATGTTGTACTTGTCCTTTTGTGCTTAGTTTACTTAGCTTAGCATAATTTCCTCCAATTCTTCCTATGCGACGATGTGCTTCATGCATTCATAACTGCTTTTAAGGGATGCCTAGTATTGCATTGTACATATGTACCACAATTTTTTAATCCATTCATCCGTTGATGGAAATTTAGGTCATTTCTAACTCTTGTGATTGTGAACTGCACCATGGTGAACACTGGAGCACAGATGTCTGGCCATAGTTTGTTCCTTGCCTCTTCTAGGCATGTGCCCAGTAGGGGATTGCTGGGTCATATGGTAGCTCAATTTCCATCTGTTTTAGATATCACCAAATCGATTTCCACAGTGGCTGTATATACCTACAGGGCCTCCAGCAGTGGATGAGAGTTCCTATCTCACCACAGTCCTTCCAAAAACTGTTACATACTGATTTTTTTTAATTGGGCTAGCTTTGAAGGTATTAGGTGGCATCTCATTGTTGTTTTAATTTGCATTTCTCTTATGGCTAATGTTCAGAAACATTTTCTCATATGTTTATTGGCCATTCAGATTTCTGCCTTTGTGAAACGTCTGTTCAGGTCTTTTGCCCACCTCCACAGTTGGCATTTATTTTTTTCTTATTGTAAGCTAACAGAGTATTGTAGATTTTAGTAATAAGGTCTTTGTTTGATGTGTCATTGGTAAAGATGTTTTCTCAGTCTTGGTGGAATCTTCTGATGTGCACAGGTGTTTTATATTCAATATGTCCCACTTGTCAATTTGTGCCTCCTCTATGTTTCTATGTTTCATGTGCATTGCTATCGATAATCTATAAGTTTCAGATCTGTAAAACAGGGCAAGATCAAAGTGGCATTAACACAGTTAGGTGGATAGATGAGCCCATTTCAAAATCATATTTAATTTGTCCCTATAGAAAGAACAGAAATGACTGTGACTATAATTAAACAGTTTAAGAGGTTGAAGAGTAATGAAATTATTAATATAAAGATTCCTTGAGTTACCTTTTACAGTTTGGATTCTGGATAAATTAGACATCTCGATTGACGTACAGCTGGTTACTTTGTTGTCACTTACTGTGTTGTCAGGTGCTAGTTGGCCAACAATTAAAGAGCAAAATCAGGAGGATATTGAGATTATTGGTGGAAATTAATGAGCACTGGTAGTACAGTGGTTATACATGGGGCTGCTAACCACAGGTCAGTAGTTCAAAACTTCCCAAAGCTCCTCTGAAAAAAATATGAGATTTTCTGCTCGCCTAAATATTATTCTATAACCTCACTTTTAGTCAGAATTGACTTTATGGTAGGGGGGGTGTTGGAGTTTTGCTTTAGGCTTTGGGCTTTTTTAGAGAAGTATCTTTGTGATGTTGGCTTTGAGAAGCAAGAACCCCAGTTCTGTTGGCATGTCCATAGTGATTTTGTTCTATAACTGACAAACCTGCAGCACTGCATGTGCTTTGATGCTATTCTTTGAGAAATTAACCTGACAATAACTTTCAAAAATCACCCTGCAGGGCTATGAGCCCTGGTGGCTCTGTCTGGTAAGTGATGGACTAATAACCCCAAGGTTGGTTTAAACCCAGCAGACCAATGGGAGAAATATAAGGGTATCTTCTCTGGTTAATATTTACAGACCTGGAAACTATGTAGGGTGGTTGTGAGTTGGCATTATTTGCTGTCTTGTTTTAAGCCTTGAAGAATAATGGATGTTGGAAGAATTTTTTAGAGGAAATTGCATGTGTCAAGACCCTGAGGAACTTCCTAATAGTAGCACCACCCTACAAGAGTGAGTGTCTACTAAAATGTCATTGTTCTACATTAAACAATCTGTTCTCTGGCAAAGGGCTGAAGTTACCTGAATAACAGAGCTGTATTTCCTTTATATAAAAACATGAGTCTGCTACCTAAGTTCTAGGCATGGAAGACCACATCTTACAGATAGCCACATTCTCTTAGATTCAGTTATACATGGTAGAGACCAGCAGTGGTCTCAATAATGGAGGTATGCTCTAAGTGAGTAATAGGGAGTCTGCATGACTGGTAGATGGTGAATGAACAGAGCAAAGATTGGATCTGACAAGATTTCCCATGGAGCCGCTGATTAATTTACTTTTGCAATGGATATGATCAGAGGGAACCAGAGCATTGATCAGAATGGTAGCAAGCATGTGGCAGATTGGACAGAGGTAAAATGTTTAGTTTTGTTTCTTAGTTCTGATATATGCATAGAATGTAGTGAAGAGAGTTAAAAAAATAAGGGTGAAGACCAAACTTAGAGTCATCAGCTTGATTGAGGGTAGTGTCTAGAAGATTGCCTTCTACAAATGAATAGCTTTAGGGAAATTGAAAGGATACATTTAGCAATACAATTTAAAAGTACTGAATTCCAAAGCTAAAATATTTGTAAACCCATGTTCTATTTTGCCAATTTAGCATTAATTAATTAATTATTGCTCTTGTTGTCAGTGTTATTATAAGCATCATTATTATAGACAAGGTTACTATAAACATGGCCCTCATTACTCTGCCACAGCTGCAGAAATCCCAAAGCACTGAAGCAAGATGAAGGAAGCGGATGGCACAGTGAAGCCGCAGTTCTTGCTTCTGGGATTCAGTGACCACCCAGAACTTCAGAATCTCCTTTGTGCTGTGTTCTTTTCCATCTATTCTGTCACACTGATGGGAAACCTTGGGATGATTTTCTTTTTAATCACAAGCAGTTCACTCCTGTATACCCCTATGTAGTTTTTTCTCTACATATTGTCTTTCATATAAGCCTGCTACTCTTCTAGTGCTCCCAAATTATTTGTGGATATGGTTTCTGAGAGGAATAGCATTTTTGCAATGGGTGTGTGACACAATTACATTTTTTCTGTTCTTTGGTTGACACAGAATCTTTCCTTTTGGCTGCTCTGGCTTATGATCGATACATAGCTATATGCAACCCACTGTTTGTCATTTAGAAGATTATATCTTAGAGAATTTGCTATTTTATCTAAGAGGATTGGTTGCCAGCTTGCAATGGGAGCCTTTGGGGGGGGCACCATGACTTCTGTTATTCATACCACCAACACTTTCCATCTCTCTCTCCGCTCTAAAGAAATGAACCATTTCTTTTGTGACATCTCCCCACTCTTCTCCTTGTCCTGCACAGATACTTACGTGCATGACATCGTGCTGGTGGTCTTTGCTAGTTTAGTTGAAGCTATCTGTCTTCTCACAGTTCTTCTCTCACACATTTTCATTATAGCAGCTATTCTCAAGACAGGGTTGGCTGAAGGAAGAAAGAAAGGGTTCTCCTTGTGCCTCCCACCTGATTGTTGTCACTATCTACCATGGCAACTTGATCTTCATTTATTTGTGTCCCAGCACAGATCATTCACTGGATATCGACAAAGTATCCTCTGTGTTCTCTATATCAATCATACCTATGTTAAATCTCCTGATTTGCAATCTAAGTAACAAAGATGTCAAAAATGCCTTTAGAAAAACCATCACCAGGGCATAATGTTAAAACTAGCATTCTCACATTACTTATGTTTATTGTTACCATTTTATATTTGGCATATTTATTTCTATAACAGATCTACCCTTCTGTTTATGTAATATATTTTATGCCTTCCTCATTTTCTCTTTCCGTTCTAACCTTCTCTCATGGCTCTCCAGTCAATGCAGACTCATGGTGACCCATTCTGGGTTTTCAAGACTGTAACTGTTTATGGGAGTAGAAAGCCCAGTCTTTCTCCCAGGGAGATGATGGAGATTTTGACCTGCTGGCCACGTGGATCATAGCCGAATGCTTAACTACTGCACCATGAGGGCACTTTATACTGCGATTACTCTGAATATCAGATGAGTCATTGACATCCTATAGCTCCCTCTTTTCTGAACATATTTAGGATATATTTAGATTCTGCTTCAATAGTTCTGCTTAGCCCTCATACTGTATTTTACAAATGTATTCATACTTTAGCTTAGCTGTTCTAATCTTAAGTACGCTAAAAAGCCCTTCTTACAATTACCCCCTACCTGAGTTTATTTTTGCTGAATTCCTCTTCAATTACAGATGATAACTTACATTTTGGATATGAAGCAAATTGCATATGCGCTCATTTGAAGACTTTCCACAATATCTATCTTACATGGATCTTACCTGCACCTACATTCTATTCCATCCAACTCTTAGATTTATTTATTAGTTCTTGATTTATCATTTAATACCTTGCCCCTACTATCATATCTTTCCCAATAATATTTATGAAATAGACCTATTTAACACTAATACTGATTGTTTTTAATTATTGAATATATGTCTCTACCAGACAGACACATTTTTTTAACCAGTATTTTCGGTTTAGTCTCTAGTGTAGCATTGTACACGAACAAAACTATTATGTGCTTTCAGTAGTGAAGTGTGTTGCACATTTCAATTTGAAGCTGATGAGAACCAAGACCTTCTTAATAAATAATGAGTGTGAGTTGCTCTCTGAAGGATGTGCACCAATCATCATGGGTGACTGTTGGTTCAGTTTTAGCTAGGTGTCTATATTTAGTTATAGCCCTGGTGATAGGGTCATTGAGCATAATGTGAAGTTAAGTCTTCTGAGATTAGTAAGCTAAATTATTGTCGATATGTGGGCTATAGATCAGGAGTATCTAACAGGTACTGACCATGGGAATAGACATGTGAGTGTTGTGAACAAAATTGGTAGCCATGTAATCTGTAATCAACCTGTAATCAAGAATGAAGGGAGGTTTAGGAAAGATAATTTGAAGGAAGATGGAGGATTGATCTATAAACCTAGGTATGTTGAGGTTAGCCTCTAAAAGCAGAGTCTCGCAGACTTGAGAAGAAGACTCAAAAGAGCGTGGAAGGAAGGACATGAGGACTCACTGTTTTTCATGAGGTGATGCCGGAACAAAATCATCTTATCTTCAGGGTTCAAGCTTATAAAATTCTACCCCCTGGATAATAGTTTAAGAGATGTTATCATCTTAGAGACTCTCTTGAAGTGTGAACTTTCCTTTAAAATCAATTTTTAAAAGAACATTCTCATAGTAATAATTAGCATTTTGAAGTCTTTTGCGAAGTCAAGTACCCTTTTGAACTTGACATATAGAGAGCAATATATGTTGTTATTTATTTACTTAGTAGATATATATTTAATTATATAAATAAATAAATTCTTGCTAAGCAGAAGAAACTTAGGCCTAACAGGGAAGTATACAGCTACAAAGGAAATGGTACTATATGGATTTGAACTCATGTCTCTTTCATTTTAAACTTAAATTGTCATATTAAAGTCTCTCGTGCTGATAAATTTTTAAAAACAAAAACAAGCAAGCAAAATTTGAAAAATCCTGGTGTTATGCTCATTTGCAAAGCCGGTTTAGTTAGCATCCTTAAAAGAAAGGGTAAAAAAGTACACATACAAATGTACCTAGTGATCTACATTTCCTAACACATCTAAGTGAAAAATGGTTATGAAAAACAATTTTACATAAAATAAGTAAGTTTTATTTTCATAAGTTGTGGATATAATTAAATAACACCTATTGTACTGTAACAAGAAGAGGTCAGATAATGATCAGGATGTCTTAATTATTTATTATTTAATATAAATTATCCTAAGAACATCAATTAAGGTCTTTGAGAGAATAGAGTAAAATTCATTTTTAACACATAATCAGCCAATTATCCTTCTCAACCCTGAAAATAAGTAATGTCAAACAAATAGCCTGCTGAGTATTGCATGCTATTAACAAATTCTGTCATCTCCATTTTCTTTAAAGTACATGACACCAAGCTAATTTTTTCAATAAAGGAATATATGCAATTAGGGAAGAAGGGATAAATTAAAACCTCATATAAATTGTTACTCTATATTCTCTGTTCTAGAGGGAAATGCCTCTATTTTTCTTTTACAATAACAAACAAAATGAAATGAATACCCCAGGGCATATGTTTTTTTATAACCGGATTAATTGCTTGATGATTACAGTGAAAAAGACATGAAATTGATTCAACTAAGTTATCAAAACAGATTATCTGAGTGTTCAAAAATAATTTATGATTATATAAATAATAAGTATGGTTCAGAATTAAATTATTAGAAAATTGCAAGAATCAAGTCATTTAGAGTAAAGTCATTTTAATGAATTTATAAGAATATTCATTATACAGGCACACATAGATACACACACATTAACATCCATTAAGCAATTGTCATGCATAAACTACTGTACTGTGACAAACAAGTATGCTGTTTTTCTTCTTCTTAATGAAATACATATGTATTGTCATTGTTTCACCCTCCCCCAAGTACACTGATGTGGAAAAGAAAGATATTTATAATATATGTTACTTTCCAATCATTTAGAGATGAACACTATTAATGTTTGTTTAGAATAGAATCGGGTTTCAAAGCACTGTCATCATTATAAATGTAACATCAAGGCAAATACAACCTTGTCCTTTGTTTTCTTATTGTCTACACTAAATATATTTTCATGTTAATATATTTTTCTTTGTAACATAAACTATATACATTGGGCATTTTATTTGTTTATATGTTAGCTAGTATAGTGCATTATGAACACATCATGGGAGGTGGAGTGTGTTTTTGAATTGGTCTGGTAGAAGGTAGAGGTCTTTTACCCTAAACCTTGATTCCTAATGTTGATAAACCATCATGAAAAGTACCACAGAGAAACCATGGCTGGATGAAACTTTCAATCTCGTGAAGAATATTCATTCACACTCTGAGTTATAATGCAATGTTTCCAGGGGTCATGAAAGTGATGGGAAATAGAAACTAGTCTAAATTTGATTCAGGAAAACTCCAGATAGCAAGGAAATTATATTTATTAAACTCAGTTTTAAACAATTGATTTTTAGTGTTAGATATGTTGAAATTGTACAATAGGTTATACACTGTTATAACCCATGTAATTTCACTTGGATATAGTCATGGCACAGAATAGAGGATCTTTTACTAATAATAGCAACTTTGATTTATTACTATAGTTTCTTCTTCTTACATGGAGAGAATATTAAGGTTCATTATTATGGCTCCCTATATTCAATTGATCTGTCTTGGAAGAAGTACAGACAGAATTACTCCTTATAAGCTAGGATGATGAGGCTTGGTTTCACATACTGTGGATATGTTATTAGGAGAGACGCACCCTTGGAGAAGGGCACAATGTCTGGCAAAGGAGAGGGTCAGCAAAAAAGAGGAAGACCCTTTACCAAATGGATTGATACAGTGTCTGTTACAACGGGCTGGACCATAGCCAAAGTTACAATGGTGGTGCAGAACCGGGCAGGGTTTCCTTACGTTGTACATAGGATCAATGACAATAGTCCCTTGAGGCACAAAGAAACTAAAAAAAAACATATAAAAATGATCTACAAAAACAGTATGGGGGAAACTACAAGCTCTTTGTCATAGTCATTTGGCTCTTACTTTAGTTCTAGGAAGTTTTAAATACATCTATATATTTTTACTGTGGACAGTATATATGTTTAGCCAGAGCATAATTTAGTGTTCATTGTTTTTTTTAGGGCACCTATCACATCCTTATTTCTCAGGCTATAGATGAGTGGGTTTAACATAGGGATCACAACTGTGTAGAACACAGAAGCCATTTTGTCTGTGTCCATTGAATAGCTCGAGCTTGGTCGGAAGTACATGAACAAGAGTGTGCCATGGAATATAGCAACCGCGGTTAAGTGTGAGGCACATGTCGAAAAGGCTTTGCGTCTCCCCTCAGCGGAGTTCATTCTAAGAATGGTTGTTATAATATAGCCATAGGAGAGGAGGACCGTTACAATGCTGCACCCCACAATACAGCTACTAAAAATGAATATCACAATCTCATTAATGGATGTATCTGAGCAAGAGAGGGCTAGTAAGGGTGGTATGTCACAGAAAAAATGATTGATAACATTGGACTTGCAGAATGAAAGACGAAATGTGCAGCATGTGTGGATGGCCGAATCCACCAGTCCTACAATGTAAGCACCAGCCACTAGCTGGGTACAGATCCCTCCAGACATGGCAATTGTATAAAGGAGGGGATTGCAAATAGCTACATAACGATCATAGGCCATAACAGCCAACAAGAGACATTCCACATCACCAAATGCCCCAAAAAAGTACATCTGGATGGCACATATGTTATACAGAATCTTCTTTGGCTCAGATAAGAAATCAGCCAGCATCTTGGGAGAGACAGTGGAGGAGTAACATACATCACAGAAGGACAGGTTGCTCAAGAAGTAGTACATGGGAGTGTGAAGTCTAGTGTCCACCTTGATCAGTAGGATCATCCCTAGATTTGCGATCACAGTTATACCATACACCAGGAGAAACAGCACAAAGAGTCCCTGCTGCACATCTTTTCTGGCAGAAATCCCTAAGAATATGAAGTCAGTAAACAATGTGTGGTTCTCAGCAGCCATTCTTAGATATATGAAATTCCTGGGTCTGAAAGGAGGGAAAAGGAAGAGGAAAATTAGCATCTGCTTACTGTCCTCATGGTTTATTCCCAGGCTCTTTTCAACTTTTGTTTTTAATAATTAAAAATAAGTAAAGAGAGAATGCTAGGTTTGCTTGAATAGACCTGACTCAACTAGAAAGATATTGAAAATAGAGCAAATCTATGAAATTACTATGGCAGACTTACCTTTTACATTTCTACAGCTCCATTTTCTTTGCTTTAGTTTGTTACATTGGGAGCTAAAATACATATTATATCATTTTATAGGTCAATCACATCTAGCAGTATTTTACAATTGCTACCAAAATCAGTTTCTAAATATTCTTTTTCTTGTTGGACTCTTCCACATAGTCTCACATTTATCCCACCCTCCACCACCACAGTATTCACCACCACCACCACCACAACCAAAAACCCTTTCTACTTGCTGTTCCCATAGTTTCATCAGTCCTGGGATTCTTATTCCAAAAAACAGAAATACATATAACACAATTTCATTAGGGTAACCCCCAATGCCATAACACCTCTGAAGTGAAGTCTAATATAAATAAACAAAAACAAAACACAACAAAAATACAGAAAATGTTGAAGACCAGATCACGTCCGGCATGCATCAGAGGGGAATCAACTGACAAATTTTAACTGTTCAATTCACGTTTATCTCTTTGATATTGTATACTCATCTCTCTAAGGCACCCTGTTTACTAACCACTTTCCTCCCATCCCTTAACTATGGATAGAGAGAGATCAATAGAGGCTTATTTCCTATATAGTTCCCACAACTCTATCTTGGGCTCCCACTGTCATCTATAGCAACTGGAAACCAGATTCTCACAATTTAGACTCTGATACTATTCCGTACTTTGACTTTGGATTATTAAATTTATAATCCTTTGTGTCTAATGCTGGCGTCCTACTTCCACGTGGACTTAGTTGACATCTCACTTAGATGGCTGTTTGGAGACAAGCATTTTAGAACCCAAATGTTACTTTATCTGATAGCCGGGTGCCGTCTAATTTGTCAGCCACATTTTGCTATAACACCCGAATCTTCTGTGTTCCCTTCCTGAGGACAAGTATCTTATAGCTCCAATTTTATAGCTATATTTTTATTACAGAGTTTACAAGGTCCTTGGCACACACAATGATTTCAACACTAGTAACACAAGAGTTTGGAACTATGGTAGAAAAGTGTGGCAACCTATTTCCTCAGTTACATTCCAGTTAAAGCTGTGGAACATAATTCAATTTATAATACTTTGGGTCCCATAAATCAGATGGATTCAATCGCATGAGGTTTGGTTTGGTTTAGAGAATTTTCTGTACATTTTCATCACAATTAAGTCATATTATATTCACATGCATCTATGCAGTATTATGATAGCTCTTATCAATGCATATTTTTGTCTTGTAGATTAATCCTTGATAATATGAGGTCAGGTTCATGATTCTTACAATTAGTTGTTTCAGGTAATCCACATTGTATACTATAAAATTTTGCCCCCCCCCCCCAGTTTTGTAGTTAGACCCTGTAATAAAGAAGCAAAAGCCTCATTGTATGAACAGTTCAGATAGTGAATATAATATTTTATGCCTCCCAGATCATTGTGGATTCTAAAGTATAGTAGGTTCTTGGATAAAACATTTCCCATTTCACCATATTAACCCAACAAACAAGACTGTATCCAGGACCTGCTAGAGGAAAACAGGTTGTAGTTCTTCCAAAAAAGGATTGAGGAATCTCTGTGAGCCATAGGATTAAATAAAATTCTCACATAGAAACACACTGAAAATAATCATGCCTCCTTCTGCAAGTTTTGTTGTTCAGGGAGAATATGAAGAATATTTTAAAAACTCTTTCTAGGGAGACAGGAGACAAAAATAAGACAAGGATGATGGTTTCCTGTGTGGTCTCTTTGCACTAGTCTAAAAAAAAATAAATAGGCTTTATGCATAAGCAGACGGTCTGTTATAGCAATATCTATATTTTGGAACAACTCCCATAACCTTAGAATTATGTCTGATTTATGCTCCCCACCCACATTTCCAGACATTATTATACTGCTCTTCTGCTTCCCTTAAACACCTTTGAAATCTGCTTGGTCTGTATGAAAAGGGGGTTGTGAAACTTGGAAGACCAGTTGAACTGAGGTCCTATTAGGTTTGACAGAAACCAATAGCATCATGCACCTTCTACTCAGTGGGAGTATAATGAAGGTGAAGTGAAGGTAGATTTTAAAAGAGAGAGAAAGAGAGTTCAAGGCCAGGAACAGAGTGATATCTGTAATTGTGATCTTTGTTTAAAATACAAGACTACAATACCTTGGCTTGAACTCATTTAGATTTCTCTGCCTGGAGACATATATTTAAATATTTTTCTTTCCAAGAGGAGCATAATTTAAAAAATTAAATTAAATTAAGAGACTAAAAGTTGTAGTAATCATAAAAACATTTCTGACAACCACCCCAACAGCAATTTGCATTTTATTGTATGCTTTGAGAACTATAGATGTTAATATACTTAAGTACAATGAAAGCTTACATAAAGAGACCCACTTTCCTCTGGTTCACAAAACAATTTAAGTGGAAAACAGGAAAGAAAAATATAAAAACGCAATGGAAACAATCAAACAAACACCACCAACAAAATACCAGCACCTGATCCCAAGTTCGTGACTTATTATCTTTGGTGCAGTTCTATTTGTAGACCTTCACTGTTGTCTTTTATGTCATTGGTTTGGTAGCTAGCCCTGTATATGATCCCTGGGCATTCAACAGATGGTCATGTGGGAATAAATGACTTCTATAATTACATATAATTATCATCTGCTATTTTACAAAAGTACAGAGACTGCCTAAATGAATCCTAAATTTTCACAGTTATTTTAATACTCTTTACTCTGATGTCCAATATAATATTGCACTTACATTTAAAAATATATATTTAAATGACCTCCAATCTAACAGAAAATAATAAACATTATTTTAGGTACACTTTTTCTTATATACGCATTGTTTTTTTATTTTATAATATAAATTACCTACATGCACACACTGACACGTCGCACAAACACTCACATACATACACCAGCATATGGTTCTCCTCCCTAGTAAAATTTCTTTTTTAACCCACTTCTTCAGGGGTTAACTGTTTTCCTATATTGCAGGCCAGGAGGGTATTGTAGATTTTAGTAGTAAGCCGTTTGTCCGTTGTGTCACTGCTGAAAATCTTCTCCAAGTATGTGGGTTGCCTTATTATCCTCTGGATGAAGTCTTTCAACACACACAGGTGTTTTATCCTTAGTAAATCCCAGTTGTGGATTTCACATTCACCTGTGTGTGTACCTTCCTTATTAGAGTTAGCCTATGTACTCCCTGGGCAAAGGTTCTTAGGTTTTGTCCTGATTCCTTTGTTGATGGTCCTAATAGTTTGGGGTTTTACTTCTAGGTCTGTGATCCTCCTTGAGTTTGTTCTTGTGCATGGGGTGATGAAAACATAATGTTCAATTTTTTTTACATGTGGACATCCATTGTTTCTAGTACCACTTGTTAAAGAAGGTATTCACCTACCACTTGTTTTCAGAGTCCTATCAAAGCACAGTTGTCTATATGCTTATGGTCTTATTTCTGGGTTTTTGGTTCTTTTCCATTGCTCTGAGTATCTGTCATTATGCCAGTACCACACTGTTTTGACCACTGTGGCTGTGTAGTAGGTATTAAAATCAGGTAAATCAAGTCCTCCAACTTTGTCCTACTTGAGGAGTTCTCTGCTAATTCTAGGTTTCTTCCCTCTCCATATGAATTTGCTGGTCAGTTTTTCCAATTCTTTGAAGAAGGTTGTTGGTATTTGAATCGCAATAGCTTTAAACTTATAAAGTGCCTTAGGTAAGATTGACATCTTTACTATGTTGAGTCTTCCAATCCACGAGCATGATGTATTCTTCCATTTGTGGAGTTCGCATTAGGTTTGCTGTAGTAGGGTCTTGTTGTTTTCCTTGTATAAGTCTTGTTTTTTAATTAAATATATTCCTAGATAATTCCATTTGTTCTTAGATATTGTGACGGGTACTAACTCCTTGATCTCCTCTTCCATGGTCCTGTCCTATTTAGATAACAAAACAATAGAATTATTTTTGTTGATCTTGTATCCTGCCAATCTTTCATAATCCAGTATCGCTGTCAGTACTCCTTTTGTGGAACTTTTGGGATTTTCTTTTTTTTTTTTTAAATGATTTTATGAGGGGCTCATACAACTCTTATCACAAACCATACATACATCAATTGTGTAAAGTACATTTGTTGCCCTCATCATTCTCAGAACATTTCGTCTCCACTTAAGCCCCCGGCATTAGGTCCTCATTTTTCCCCTCCCACCCTGCTCGCCCCTCCCATGAGCCCTTGATAATTTATAAATTATTATTTTGTCATATCTTGCCCTGTCCGACGTCTCCCTTCACCCACTTTTCTGTTGTCCATCCCCCAGGAAGGAGGTCACATACAGTTCCTTGTAATCGGTTCCCTCTTTCCAACCCACTCTCCCTCCACACTCCCAGTATCACCACTCACACCACTGGTCCAGAAGGGATCATCTGCACTTTTGGGATTTTCAATGCATAGAATTATGTCTTCTGCAACCAGCTATAGTTTCACCTCCTCCTTTGCCAGTTGGATACATTTAATGTCCTTCTGCTGTCCTATGTTGTTAGGTAGGAGCTCCAATGTTAAATAAGAGTGGGGACAAGGAGCATCCTTGTTTGGTCCCCTTTTTCAATGGGATTGTTTTCGTCTTTTCTCCTTTGACTATGATGTTGGCTGTTGACTTTGTGTAGATAGCTTTTAGTAATTTGAGGAATTTTCCTTCCATTCCTCTCTGCGTGTCTTAATTAGAAATTGGTTTTGGATATTTTCAAATGCTTCTTTTTTTGCATCTATTGATATTATCATGAGATTCTTATGGTTTTTCTTCTCAATTTTGTGTGTAATATTGATGGATTTTCAGATGTTAAACCATCCCTGCATCCCTGGCATGTATCCTACCTGATCATGTTGGATGATGTTTTATATACTTGTATTCTTGTATTCTACTGGCCAATATCTTGTTAAGGATTTTTGCCTTTATGTTCAGTAGAGATATTGATATGCAGTTCTCTATTCTTGTGGGATCATTGTCCTGTTTGGGTATCAAAATAATAATTGCTTCATAGAATGAGCTTGGGAGTTTGCCATCCTTTTGTATGATCTGTAATAATTTGTGGAAGATCAGTGTCAACTCCTCCAAGAATGCTTTGTATAATTCTCCTGTGAAACCATCTGCTCCAGGAATTTTTTATTGGTACCTTCTTGGTAACCATATCTATTTCTTCTTTTGTTTTGGGTTGTTGAGGTTCTTAACCTCTATCTGGGATAACCTAGGGATGAATTGTTTTTCCAAGTATTTGTCCATGTCTTAGACCCCATTGTTGAATTCATTAGAATACAGACTTTCATAATACTTTGTCATTATCCTTTTAATCTCAATGGGGTCTCTTGTGGTTTCCCCTGTTTCATCCCTCATTCTTACTATTGTTTGCTCCTTCCTTTCCTTGGTTAGGTTTGCCAGCAGTCTGTCTATTCTTTTGATCCGTTCATAGACCCAGCTTTCTGCTGAATTAATCATTTGCACCATTCTTTTGTCTTCCCACTGGTTTCACTCTGCACTGATTTTTATTATTCCTCTTCTTTTGCTATTGGAGGGGTTGTACTCTTGACTCTGTTCTAATTGCTGTAGATTTTCTGATAGCCCATCAGTCATAAGTTTCCCTTTTTCATATATGCTTTTATTGATATGAAGCTACCTCTGATAACTGCTTTCATGGTAGTCCATAAATTTTGATACATTGTATTCTCATTCTCATTAGTTTCTAGAAACTTCCTTCATTCTTCTCTAATCTAGGCCAGTATCCATTATGTTGCAAAAAATCGTTATTCATCCTCCAATTTTTTGCCTTGTTTTTCTGGTTGTCCTTTTATTAAGCTCCATCTTTATTGTTTGGTGATCCGAGAAAGACGTCTAAGTAATCGCTATGTGTTTGAATTGACTCAAACTGGACTTGTGTCACAGCATGTGGCCTATTCTAAAAGATGAGCTATGAGTACTTGAAAAGAATGTGAAATTTTTGGCGTTTGGATAGAAAGCTCTATAGATCTCAACCAGGTCCAGTTGCCGAATTGTATGGTCTAGCTCTGTAGCTTCCTTGCTGAGCTTCTTTCCCAATGATCATTCTCTGATAGTGGTGTATTAAGGTCAAATACTATGATTGTTGAATATATGATTTCTTTTTTCATCTTGTGTGTGAGGCTCCATTCTTGCTTTCTTTTCTCTCTGAGTTCACGTCATCTTGGTAATTGTTATAGGAATGTTGGCTTCTGATGGAGTTGGGTGGATTCCTTCTTGTGTTTGGTGGATGTTGGTCTTCTGACCATAGTGAGTCAGCAAGGATCTTCCACAGGGATGGCTGTCTTATGGCATATTCTTTGAGTTTTTCGCTGTCCTTGAAGAACTTTTTCTCTCCCTCTATCTTAATAGATAAATTGGCACGGTAAAGGATTCTTGGGCAAGACTTTTTTCTTTAAGTTTTTGCAAGATATTACTCCATGCTGTCCTTCTTGTCATGGTTTTTGTTGATAGGTTGGAGCATATTCTTGTCTGAGTAGCCTTGTATGTGACTGTCTTCCTTTGTCTTTCTGCTCTTAAATTTTTCTATTTTTCCTCAAAGTTTGATAATTTAACTATTAAATGCCTTGGCGAGTTCTTCCTGGGATTTAGTCTAATTGATGTCTCTCTGCTTCCTGTCTGAGTATCTGATTCTCATTCATTAAGGTTGAAATAATGCTCCAGAAACTCCCTCACTAACTTATCTGTAGACTTCTTTGTTGTGTCCTTTTCCAGTAGACAAATTGTTCGAATATTGTTTCTCTTTGTAGCATCTGTCATTGATCTCAGGATTTCTTCTGCCTCTTATTATCTTATTTGACTGTCTCTCTTGTTTGCTGAAGTATGTCTGGTTTTCTTCAAGATCACTGATAGGGTTCTCTGCCTCCTCTAGTCTGTTCATAAGATTGGTTATCTTGTGTGTAGCTTGTTACCTCAGACATTAGCTTCTGTATTTCCCTTTGGTTCACGGATTTCTTCCCCTCTGTAGAGGACTTAATCCCTTCTCTCCTGGACTTCATCTACTCTATCACTGTGTCCTTATTCTGCATTGGTTCCCTCGACTCTTGTATTACTCCAAGCGACCTTCTGAAATTTCATTTTGTGGCAGATCCATCTCTGTTTCTTCTATGAACATCATTAGCTCTGCTTTGGTGTTTTGTCTTTCTGGGTTTTTCTTGTTGAGAGTGTTGGGGAATGCTTCTGTTTATGTGACAGCTTTGTAGAAGTGGACACTGTCTCTGGGAGACCAAGGGACCCTGAGCTCTTACTCTGTGTTAATGTTTAACGTGTTTTCGAGGGCTTCCTGTGGCCTGTTATGGTGGTGGTTCAGACTGCTATGTAGACAGTGTTATATGGTGATTCAGTGGCCAATGGTGATGAGGAGCCTCAGTGACTGGAATGAGGCTGCAGACAGTATGTATGCTCCTGTGCTGAGTTAGATGTATCTGTCAGGTCACGATTTTCAGCCTCCCTTTTTCCATTTTTAAAGATGCCTAATAGAAAAACAAAGGTGGGGGTGGGCTTGCTGCCACAGGAGAGGTTGCTGAGCAAATACAGGAACAACCCCTGCCACTGTTGCAGGTGACAGGGGAAAGCATCCACAGCATGGAGATACCTGGAACTGGTGGGGGAAACTGTCATCATTGGGCAGGAAGCACTAAGCTGCTGAGGGACAGGCTGCTGATGTTGTGGTTGCCATGAGGGGATGAGCTCCAGGTACAAGAAAAAGTCTGAGGGGGCCAATAGGTGGGTGGTGGCTCTTGTTGGGATCTGAGCTATTTTGGCTGATGTGTGCTGAGGAGCCCCAAGGCCTGGGTCACTTATCCCTTGGGCTCTAGAGCCAACCTATATGTTTGGTATGTATGCCCTCTACTCCAAAGATGCATTGTAGGGTGTTCCCCGTGGGCCAGGTAATGCAGGGAAAGTACTGAGCCATCCTGCTGAGCATGCCAGATGCCAAGCAAGTGGGCCTCACTGCCGAGGGGGAGGGATGCTCAGCTTAATGGGGTGGGATCAGTGCCCCTCAAGCACCCTAGATGTGGCCACTGCAGGGGTGGTCTCAGGCAAGGTTGTGGAATGCCCCCACAGCTGTAGGAGACCCAACCTGCTGCAGCTAGGCTACAGTTCAGCTCTTGGGGTCCTGGGTTGATGGATAGAGGTAAAAGAGCTTGGGAGCAGGACTGCTGCCACATGGAGAAAAGGGAACCATTGGAGAAAGGACTTGTTCCCACTGGGTAGTGCTGCTGGTAGACAGTGGCTGTGTGGGTTTCCACGGGGCAGCCATCAATTTCCTGTTGAGGTGACCATGCTGGGAGATGGGGTGAGGCAATCGGTAGGTGATGACTCTGGAAGCTTTGGTGTGCTGGAGCAACATAGCTGGATCAGACCTGGAAATCCTAGGGATCAAGTAGCAGATCCATTAAGGCTCTGGCACAAGCTAGATGTGTGGGAGGGTTGCCTCCTGGGCAGGGGAAGAACTCCAGATTGTCATGGGGGTCCCCTTGTTTACCAGAATCATTCCACTTTTCCGCCTGGACACCAGACTCACCATTTGCTATGGAGCTCCCAGTAAGTGGTGCTTACCTGGGTGCCATCTTGTCTCCTCCTGTGCCAGTACTACATCTTTAAAAATGAGACAACACATGGAAAGCTACTTGCTAACTGCAAGTTCAGAAGTTTGAAACTATCAGCTGTTCTGTGGGAGAAAGTGAAGGCTTTCTACTTCAGTAAAGATAACAGACTTAGAAAATGACAAGGGCAGTTCTATGCTGACCTATAGGATTACAATGAGTCAACATTGACTTGATGGCAGTGAGTCTGGTTTAATTTTTAATGCACTTATGGAGGCATTAATATCATATCTGGACAGTGATATTTGCCATAGTGGAGTGTCAGAAGTCGGTCGTATAAGAGAAAGAATAGAAGGTAACAGCAAGGATTGTTAACAGAATCAAGAGATTAAATTAATCTATTTTTTTTCCTTTTCTGTAGTACCCCGAGAAGAAGTAGAAGATATATTCAGGCCATCTGAACAAGGTAATACAGAGAAACATAAAATTCTTAAAAGAATTCCTGGAAACTATGCAGGGAGGATATCATCACAATTAATCAAATTGTTTAATCTATCCTATACTTCCATTTATTGTCATTACAATTAATTCCCTGTCTTAAAAACCCAGTGTGTTTTGTTGTTCAGAACAAGCAGTTGTGGTTATAGAGGCCATAGTGCAAATTAAAACATCCTTCTGATGGTTTAATGTGTAACTGTCATGTGGAAGGAAGTTTAAATAAATGATATGAATATACATTATAAACTAGAGAAAATCCACTGAAACCAGTATCCAAAAGTTTGGCACAGATATTTGTTAAGCATATTGTCATGGGATTGTGTAGCTCATAAGCACTGATAATAAAAGAGTTTTGAGTGATCAGGTGATATGGTGGACAAAATAAACTCTGAATACCTTTCTCCAAATAATCCTTCCCTATAAGACAATGTAGTCTAGCTCTAATCTTACAAATCTAAAAGATTTGAGAGGGGAATGATTTACAAACAAAAGAAAAAAGATTAGACAAATTCTGAGTCAGGGGGGGACCTGCAGCACAGTTGTGTCAAGGCCCTGAAGTTCATTCAAGGCAGGTTTAAATACCCTTTGTGCATGTAGCCTGCAATACATGCCAGGTTTACATAAAACAGCAATTTACAATTATTTGAGAGTATACAAAGAAGCACTAACATATCAACCAACCTCTTCATGGACAAGAGGGAAGGGCAAGGTTAGGAATATGAGATCACTGCTGAGTTTTCAAACTGCTGCTTCTGCAGCTTTGCCATGAATCGGGAGGAAAAGTGTTCTTTTTATATCAGGCAGAGAGATAGGGAAACTGCTGCTTCATCAGGTGGCTGAGTCATCAGCGTTTCTCACAGGCCTTGAACCATGGAAGGGGTGAACCTGTCTCATCTGCCTAAGGATCAAACAACTTTTCTAAAACTTCCCCATAATCCGTTAAAAAAAAAAATTCATGTTACGTATCATAAACCTGTCACAGTGTCTCACAAAGAAATGCCACATAAAAAGTATAAGAATTATTGGGATTTACTTGATTTCAGAAATGATTTCATTAAAGGAATCATAATTGCAGCTATATTGCCTATGACATTGGTTGGCTTCTACCTTGTAACTTTGTAATGGATAATTTAGCATTATGTAAAATGCTTTACATATAGGACAATATCCACGATCTCTGAATAAGTAGTCTTGTTTGGTTTGGATATCTAAAAGTGAAACAAATTCAGAGATAAGAGTACAACAGGAGATCTAAAATTGATGGTGAAGAGGGTTTTTAATGCCAGGTGGGGCTTGATCAAGATCAAGAGTATCTGAGAAGAAATACTGAGAGCTGAATGAAAGTGTGTATGACAGTGGGATAGGAGGAAAGAGAAAGGAAATAGAGGAAAGAAATAGGAGATAAAATCTGTTTATAGAGTTATAACTATAGTCATTTATATATGTAAATGTACTGATTTATAATGAAAGGTATAGATACCAATGCACATATATTTATATGATAATTATCAAGATAGCAGACAGACTTTGGGCCTCTACTCAAGGCCTCCCTTAATAGAAGAAAGTTTTATGCTGATAACCTGGCACTCTTTGATACTCACCTTCCCAACATAATTACTGAAGACAAAATGGTAGCATAAGCAAATGTGGTAAAGAGAGCAGATAGTGGCCAGCTATCAAAAGATATAAGATATGGGGTCTTAAAGGCTTGAAGTCAAACAAGCAATTCATCCAGCAAGCATGTAAGCCCACATAGAAGAAGCTCACTAGCCTGTGTAATCATGAGGTGTCAGTGGGATCAGGTATCATGTATCAAAAGATCCCAAACAAACAAATATATCAAAGCAAACAACGGGGTTTGGAGGGGAGACCCAAACCCAGCTGGAGAAAATTGTATATCCCACCCACAAAAAGAAATATAAGGAAGGGATGATTCAACCAAGGTGTAGTACAGCACTGACGAATCACACATCATTCATTCCTCTTGTTCCCAAATACTTCCTCCCCCAGCACTACCTTGGCCCAGTTCTACCTTCAATTTGGCTAGACTGGAGATCACACATGGGTACAGATAAGAGCTCTGGACACCTGGTAGTATGGCAGAGGCCTGACCAAATCCAGGGAAACATATGGTAGTCAACTAAAAAGGAGGGGGGTCAAAAGAAACAAAAAAGACATGGGTAGCAGGGGAACAGGGCACTAACCCACCCGAGGGGAGCGTATTGTTTATATCTTCACAGGTGAAGAGGGACCTCAAACCCGTGCTCCAAGCTGTGAATGCAACATACCGACGAAGGAGGGAGCCAATAGAAAGGTCCAAGGGGCTGGCCCTAATCCCAACTACGTGGAAATCCCTTACTCCCCACAGAAGAATTCACATCGGAGGACAGCACTGAAGCTACAGCTCAGGGAAAGCAACATGTCTGATCAGTGCACACGGGAGCAAATGAAGGGAGAGGTAGATAGAGTGGAACACATCTTGGCCCACCAAGCCCTGAGGATGATATTCCCACACAGAACAGCCAAAGCACAGAGAGGACCATAGGGCCGGCCCCATTATGAGACACAACATCCCTTCATGACCCATAGTGCTACGGGGGACAATACTGGAGATACAGTACAGGAATTGTGCCCGATCTGACCCCATCACTGAGGTAAAACACTGAGGTTGTGCAACAGAACAGCAAGGGTGACAGAGCAAAGAAGTCGCCAGAAAATACTGAAAATAGACTATGGGGCCAGGGAGTGTCACCCCATTAGACTTGACTGAAAAACACTCCAAACAAGGTCAGCAAACACACCTTGAACTATTTACAGGCTTTTCTTTTTTTGATGATTGGTGTTTTTGTTATTGTTGTTTAGTTTTCTTTTGTTGCTTTGTTTTGGTCTTCCTTATTTTTTTCTGCATATTATTATCTCTGCAGGTATATCTAGATAAGATAGGCAGGATAAACAAGCTGAAGGAGAAAACAAAGGGACCGATGGATGCTTCCAGAGTGAAGTGGGAGAGGGGGAGACAGGGGAAAGGAAGTGGGTGTTAACAAATTCAGGAACAATAGAACAATAAGTGAACCGATATCTAAGGGGAGGAGAGTGTAGCAGGTGTGGTAGGGCTTGATCAAGAGAAATGAAGCTGAGAGGAATTACTAAAACCCAAATGAAGGGTGAACATGATAGTGAGACAAGAGGAAAGTAAAAGGAAATAGAGGAAAGAACAAGGAGGCAAATTACATTTATAGAGGTTTAAATATAAGCCTGTGCACATGTAAATATATATTCATATTTTATGATGGGGAAATAGATCTATGTGCATATATTTATATGTTTAGTAGTAAGGTAGCAGATGGATATTGGGCCTCTACTCAATGCAAGA
Organism: Echinops telfairi; assembly: GCF_000313985.2. Taxonomy (NCBI): domain Eukaryota; kingdom Metazoa; phylum Chordata; class Mammalia; order Afrosoricida; family Tenrecidae; genus Echinops; species Echinops telfairi. The sequence continues at coordinate 1,479,918 of NW_022103958.1, read as the reverse complement.
ACACTTTGTTCTATTAAAGTGGCATTCCATGATGCTTACCTTATGTGGGTGCATAAGTACATTTGGTAAAGAAAGCTGATGGTGCACGCCTATCAAAAGATGTAGCATCTGGTGTCTTAAAAGCATGAAGGTAAACAAGCATTCATCTAGCTGAGAAGCAACAAAGCCCACATGGAGGAAGCATACCAGTCTGTATGATCACGAGGTGTCGAAGGGATCAGGTATCCGGCATCAAAGAACAATAAATCATATCATTGTGAATGAGGGGGAATGCAGAATGGAGACCCAAAGCCCATCTGCAGGCAACTGGCAATCCCCTTACAGAAGGGTTGCAGGAAGGAGATGAGCCAGTTATGGTGCAGTATAGCACCAATGACACATACAACTTTCCTCTGGTTCTTTAATGCTTCCTCCTCCCCACTATCATGATTCTGACTTACAAATCTGGCTACACCACAGGATGTACACTGGTACAGATACTGGTACAGAGAAGAGCTGGAAACACATGGACTCCAGGACAGATAAACCCCTCAGGACTGATCATTGGATTAGCAATACCAAGACGGCAAGGGAAGAAAGGGGGAACCGATCACAATGATCTACATATAACTCCCTCCCTAGAGGATGGACAACACAAAATGGTGAAGGGAGACATTGGGAAGAGTAAGACATAAAAAAATAATGTATTAATTATCAAGGGTTTGTGAGGGAGGGCGATAGGGAGGGAAAACATGAGGAGCTGATATCAAGAGCTCAAGAAGAAAGAAAATGTTTTTAGAATGACAATCACAGCAAATGTACAATGTGCTTGACATAATGGATGTTTGTATGCCAGGGGTGCTCACACTTTTTCAGCATGCGAGCTACTTATAAAATTATCAAGTCAAAATGATCTACTAACTACAAAAAGCAAAACATGTATTTATTTTTATTTATTTATTACTTGTATTCATAAATGCATTGAGAATTCTGTATATGCAGAATGTATGTTTATGTACCCTGCATAACCACATGAGTCCATATTGCACAACACAACACAATTAACTATGTACATTTTTTTGTCATTATCTGTGTTTACCCTGATGACTGGCACTGAATGGCATGAGCCAGGGATGCATAGTTCGGACAGTAGCTGCTGACAGCCAGCCTCAACCACACTTCCAAATGATCATCAGTTATGGTGGAATGGTAATTGGACTTAATGATCTTTATGTGGGAAAAGGCTGATTCACTTAAATTAGTAGGGCCGAATAATGCAGTCAAGGGAGGTAGCACATTTTCTCATGTTTGGGTACTTTCCCTCGGTGAGTAAGTTCCAGAACTGTTCATGCGCTCTGGACTTCAACTGAATGTTGGCTTGCAGTGTCAAAATCTCCCATTCTGTATGACAGTGATGCGTTTTTGTCTTCTAACTTGGTCCAGCTCCCCCACTCATTTTAATACCCTTTCCTACGTTTAAGAGAAACAAACCAAAGCCTAAAAATTGGTGATAACGTAGCTTGTCAGTTTTGCTGTACTTAGCGCAATTGTTTACGCATGCATTTGACACCTAAGATTGCATCTGATTGGCTGCACTGTATATCAATTAAGTGACGGGATTTATGATAGACTTCGTTTATTTTTTTTAATGCCATGAAATCTATTCACACTACATTTGCAATTGACTATTTGATCGCGATCAAAGTACTGAGCACCTCTTATGTATGGATTGTGATAAGAGTTGTATGAGGCCCTTATAAAATGATTTTAAAAAATAGCTTTGGACACATGGACTTCAGGAAATATAATCCCCTCAGGAACAGTAGTGGGAGTATCGATATCATGAGAGTATGGGGATAGACAGGAAGGAGAAGGGTGAGAAAGGGGGAAATCCATTACAAGATTAGATATATCACATCCCCCCATAAAAAAGGGGACAAATAACAGAAATGTGGGTGAACGGAGTCAGTGAACAATGTAAGATATGAAAAATAATAGCAACATATAATTGATGAAGGATTCATGAAGGTGGGAAGGTGGAAAGGGAGGTGGAAAAAGAGGAGCTTATAGCAAGGGTTCAAATAGAAAATAATTTGAAAATGATGATGGGAACATATATACAAATTTGCTTGATAAAATTGATGGATGGAATGTTTAAGAGTTGTAGGAGCCTCCGATAAAAGGGTTTTTTTAAAAAAGAAGAAACTTTATATATATATATATATGAAATGCCTTCTGCCAAAAAAGTAAAATGGAGATAGATAAAAACAGTAACATAACCAAAGAAATCTTCTTTAGTTCACAAATAATTTATACGAATGTCTTTATAGGTATATTACATATAACAATCACATCATACAAGAAATATGAACTTCCAAACAAGAAGTGAGGCATATAGAATCTGCTCATTTGTATATTTATTTATTTTACTAACGTGTCAACATCACTCAAAATATGAGGGTGTATCCCACCCAAAAATTGGAAAAAGCTTCACTGTGCAGATCATTCATAGTTCTCACCTTTTTCTGCTAGGCGAGCTTCAAGCACCTTGTTCCTAGTTAGTGTACCTAGTGGCATCACCTAGGAAAGTTTTCTCTAGTCAGAGTGAATGTTTTTGTAAAAGCAATTTCATTCAAACCTCATTTTTTGTGGCGGCCAGTTTAAAAGAACAGTATGTGCCTGTGAAATTGTATTCCCTGCTCAAGAAAAATGCGGCAAAAATTGTTGTGATGTTGGACACAGCTTACAAGGACAGCACTCTGAGCAAAAACTCAAGTGCATGAGTGGTTTAATCTTTTCAAAAAAGGTGAAATGTCGATTGATGACAAACGTCATTCTGGAGGTCGGTTAACTTCCTAAACAGATGAAAGTATTGACAAAATCCATGCACTTGTGCTCGAAGACCACTATGGACCACTGAAGAGATGGGGAAGTTATCTGCACTATCTTGAAGCTCAGTTATGCAAATTTTAATGGAAGATTTGGGAATGAAAAGGGTTGCAGAGAAATTTGTGCTTCACGTTCAGGAAAAAGAGTGTCAAGGGGAAACGTGCTTTGAAAGAACAGCCCTGAAGCAACCCACACTTTTCCCCAATGTCATTACTGGAGATGAGACATGATGCTATTCTTAAGACCCTGAAAGTAAGCATCAATCAACTCAGTGGAGGACACCATCCTCACCTCACCCCAAAAAAACCTCATCAAGTGAAATCAAAGATCAAGATAATATTCATTTGTTTTTTTGATATCAGGGGCATAGTGTATTTGGAATTTGTTCCACCAGGTCAGACTGTTAATTAAGCTTTCTATTTAGAGGTTCTGAAAAGATTGTGTAACAAGTGTGTGACAAAAAAAGGCCTGGTTTGTGGCGATTGGGGACTGGTTTTGCTACCACAATAATGTACGTGGTTATGCAGCCACCAATTTTTGGCAGAAACCAGCATGCCTCTCTTGCCCCATCCACATTACTCACCTAACCTCACTGTTTAGCTTCTTTTTGTTTCCACAAATGAAGAGAGACATGAATAGACAGCAGTTTTATGATGTAGAAGAGGTGAAGGAAAAAAAAATAATTGAGGTGCTGGCAACCATCCAAACAGATGAGTTTGAAAAATGTTTCAAGAATGGAATCACAGATTTTATAAATTTATTACATGCAATGGAGACTGCTTTGAAGATAATAATGGTTTTCTGTTTTTTTTTTTTTTTTTTGCAGTGAGAGAGTGAGGCAGTGAGAGAGTGAGGCAGTGAGTGAGTGAGTCAGTGAGGCAGTGAGAGAGTAAGTCAGTGAGAGAGTGTGGCAGTGAGAGAGTGAGAATGAGACAGTGAGAGAGTGAGAATGAGGCAGTGAGAGAGTGAGAATAAGGCAATGAGAGAGTGAGGCAGTGAGAGAGTGAGAATGAGACAGTGAGAGAGTGTGTCAGTGAGTGAGTGAGACAGTGAGAGAGTGAGGCAGTGAGTGAGTGAGTCAGTGAGAGAGTGAGGCAGTGAGTGAGTGAGGCAATGAGAGAGTGAGGCAGTGAGAGAGTGAGAATGAGACAGTGAGAGATTGAGGCAGTGAGTCGGTTTTCTGTTTTTAAAAAAAATTAAATACATACCTTTAGGTAAAAAATTCTGGTTTTTTTTGTTTGTTTTTTTTTGCCATGGGGTATGTATGCTCTTGTATGATATACAGTATGCTGACTTTAATTTGGGTACCTGTGTTAGTCCGGGTAGACTAGAGAAACAATTTCATAGAGACACTCATACATGTATAAGAAAGAGCTTTATATACAAGAGGAATTGAATATTGAGAAAACATCCCAGCCCAGTCCAGATCAAGTCCTTATGTTTCATTATCCCATATGTCTGATACCAATCTATAAAGTCCGTTTCAGACTCACAAAACACATACAATGATGCCTAATGCAGGAGATCACAGGCAAGTGAGTGGAAGGTGTTGTGGATCCAGTGGTGGTGTTAGCATCTCAGCAGAGGCAGGGGTTTCCAAGTGGCTACACTAGCTTCAGAGCTCTGGCTCCATCATCTCCCTCCATATCTTTTCAGCAGGGATAGCTTATAGTGAGTCAGCTTGTGTCCCACCTCCAATGAGCTATTTATCTCCTTAGGCTTCCAAATGAGGTCATCAAGCTGTGATCTGATTGACAGGCTAAACTCCACCCCTTCACTCTTAAGCCTCAAACTGACTCCAGATTATGTAACTACCACAGTACCCACTCATTTGATATAAAATACGTTGATATTTATATACTTATTTTCCTATATTTCTGTCATGGAAACATTGTAGGTGTCTATTATAATAGAGATGAAGCCCTCATCAACTTCAACACAGAATACTAGTAATATCAGCGTACAGGCAATGGTTTATTAGAGTCATAGGTAAAATGTTGTCTTGAAGAGAAGGTGGTTTAGAAGCCAAGACTAGGGGAATTGATGCAGGACTGAATTGATTGAGGAGAGGAAAGGAAAGGAAATTTTTCTAAGGATGAAATGGAAGAGTTATGAATTATAGTACAAGGATGGACTTAGCCAAAATTCTTCTCATTGTGCCTTACTATCTAATAAATTGGGGCTTAATATTCATGGCTTTATGGATATATCTAATAGCAACAACAAAATATGTATTCTGAAGTTTCTCACAAGGAGTTATATATATATATATATATATTATTCTCTTAGTTTATTTTGTTGACCAGCATGTAAACATCACTCAAAAAATGACATCAAATATGATGATTTTTAAAAATATTTGTTTTCCCCTTCTGTGTCATGATCACATTGCAGATGCTTGTTTTAACAGAGACAAAGCACTCATCATCCTCGTCCCAAGAGACCCATACTCTCAGGGTATGAAAAAAAATCTAACTCAGTCATCAAAACAATTAGCTAACCTATAAGATGGGACAGAGTTTCCCCTATGGGCTTATGGAAGTAGTTCTTTACTGGAGTAAAAAGCCCCATCCTTCTCCCATTTCAGGGTATAGGCATTATATTCTCAATAGAGTGATAAATAAAATGATGTCTTGAAGAAAAGATGGGTTATGGACCAAGAATAGGGGAATATTTTCAGAACTGTTTTGGGTTGAGAAGGGTGAAGGAAAAGTAATATTATTCAAGGAAGGGTTAAGAGTTATAGCATAAGGATGAACTTTACCAAGGTCTTTCTATTTTCTTCCAAATTCCAATATTCTGGGCTTTCCTTTTCTACAAAAAGTCACAGTCACATCTACTCATGATCCTGCTGGAATGTTTTCCTTTACCCTGGTTGACTTCTCTATTCATCATTTATATAATCAAGTACATGTCCCCGTTTTAAATGTTTTTCTTCTTTGTACAGTAGATTCAGACATCATACCTTAGACTAAGAGCCCCCTTATCTTTTCATTTTATATTTACAATTCCTTATGAATTATTTAAATAATCACATGCTTGAAGTTTGCCATTTACAATAGACTATAAGATTTATCATTTCAGAAACTACTCAATAGACCATAAAATGTGTAGCACTAAGAAGTACAGGAGACACAAAGTTTGTGCTCAAGAGCTCCTAGAACAATTCAGTTAATGAATGAAAAAAATTGAGCAAATAACATTTGGCGCATTAAGACCAGAACATTTTTCATTATTAAAGATGATAATGTTTAATTTGAAGACATATTTCCAATTCATAGCATACTTAGGAAACTACCTAACATTGCTATAGTTGAGGATTTGTGTGAATGCTCAGGTAATTGAAGTGTTTGGCATCCATTGTACGGTGCCATGTAACTTTAAAGGAATTTTGATGACACAATTGGATAAGCTTTGGAGGGTTAACTATATTTTTGTTTTTAGAGCTCATTTTCTTGGGGGCTCTTAACGCAATTATATCAAGCATATTGCTACATATATTTCCATCATTATTTTCTAAACAGTTACTTGTGGGTACTGCAATCAATGTCAAGAACCTAAATATGTATGAATTATTGATTGGTTGAAAAATCATTTTTTTCTGTTAAATCTTTCCTTAACTCACAATAAAAAGTGAAAAAATGAAGTTGCATTAGTTTTTAAAGGCATAGAATAAATTTAAAATTTAAACAAATTGGAGGTTGAGGTTATATAAAGATGTTTTCAAATTAATTGAGAGACTGAAATATTTTTTAAAATATCATACATGCTAAAGAGAATGATTTAAAAACCATTATTTTAAGCAGTTTAAAGTCATGTATTCCTACAGGTTTTTTTCTCAATCTAGTATAGAAGTCTATCATTAGTTTTTCTGTGGGACCTGTATTGTTACATGTATGCTCTGCACAAGGCATCCTACACACTCCTCACCATTGATTTTAGATCACTTGTTCTCTTGCCCCTGGTTTTGTTGACACCCTCCTTCCTTTCCCCTGAATCTCCCTCTCCCCTGTACTCCCAGAATCATGGGTCCCTTGTTTTATCCTCTGGATTGTTTATCTTGCCTATCTTATCTAGATAGACATGCAGATACAATAATTAGCACAAAACAAAACAACAACCAGTAAAACCAATGACAAGAAAAGCCAATACAGATTTCCATGTCTGTTTGTTGACCTTTAAGAGTGCTTTAAGGTTGAGTGGGATGGGGTGCCACACCCTGGCCCCCAAATCTTTTTTGATATTCCTCCAGGACTTCATTGTTTTGCTCCCCTTGCTGCTTTGTTGCATGCCCTTAGTGTTTCACCATAGTGTACTGGGGTCAGATCTGGCACAGTTCCCACACTGTGTCTCCAGTGTTGTTCCCCTTAGCACTATGGGTCAGTGAGGAATGTTGTGTCTCCTGGTGGGGCCAGCCTTATGGTCTTCTCTGTGCATTGGCTGCTCTGAGCAGGAATATCTTTATCGGGTCTTGGTGGGCCAGGATGTGTTCCACTCTCCCTCCTCCCCTCTTTGTTTGCTCCTGTGTGCTCTGATCAAATGCACCCCTCTCCCTGACCTCTGAAGTCCATTCTTCTGGGAAGTGGCAGAGGGGTGGGGGGTTGGCCACAAAGTTTGGATTGGGGCTGTCCCTGCAGACCTCTCTATTGGTTCACTGCTTCATGCAGGTATGTTCCATTCACACCTTGGCGCACCAGTTTGAAGTCTGGTCCGTCTCACCCTCTCCTCTGGAGATTTAAACAATATCCTCCCCTTGGGTGAGTTAGTGCCCTGTTCCCCCACTTCCCATGTCTTTTATTCATTCATTCATTCATTTTTTTTCTTTCTCCCACCTTTTTAGTTGGATGCCATATATATCCCTGAATTGAGTCTGGCTCCTTCCATAGTACCTGGACCTCACTCCAGAAATGTATGTATATAGTAGCTTTTTCCCTGTGCCCTTTTTCATTTTTAAGCTTACCTCAGCAAACTCATGGTGTACTTGTACTTCTGAGCTTAGTTTACTTCACTTAACATAATTCTTCCCATGGGGCACTGTGCTTCATGCATTAATAACTGATTTTTAGGGATGCATAGTACTCCATTGTACGTATGTACCAAAGTTTTTTAATCCATTCATCCATTGATAGAAATTTGGGTTGTTTCTAACTCCTCCAATTGTGAACTGCACCATGGTGAACACTGGAGCACAGATGTCTGACCATAGTTTGTTCTTTCCTTCTTCTGGGCATGTGCCCAGTAGGGTGATTACTGTGTCATACGGTAGCTCAATCTCCATCTGCTTTAGATATCGCCAAATCAATTTCCATAGTGGTTGTACATACCTACAGGTCCACCAACAGTGGACGAGTGGTCCTATCTCACCACAGCTCCTCTAACACTTGTTACTTTCTGATTTTTTGATTTGGGCTATCTTTGATGGTGTTTTGGTAGTATTTCATAGTTGTTTAAGTTTGCGTTTCTCTTATGGCTAAAGCTCAGAAACATTTTCTCGTATGTTTATTGGCCATTCAGATTTCTGCCCTTGTGAAACTTTTGTTCAGGTCCTTTGCCCATCTCCTCAGTGGGCAATTAGATTTTTGCTTATTGTAAGCTAGCAGAGTATAGTAGATTTTAGTAATAAAGCCTTTGTCTGAAATGTCATTGTTAAAGAAATTTTCCCAGTCTGTAGGCCCTCTTATTACTCTCGAGGTAGAACCTTTTGATGTACACAAGTGTTTTATCTTCAGTATATCCCGCTTGTCAATTTGTGCCTCCTCTATGTTTCTGTTCTTCCCTATATCCAATAGCCTATGTATTCCCTGCACCAAAGTTCTCAGGTTTGTCCCCATTCCCTCATTGATGGTCCTAATAGTTTGCGGTGTTACCTCAAAATCTGTAATCCATCTTGAATTTACTCTTGTGCATGGAGTGAGTTAATAGTATTGCTTCATTTTTCTGTAGGTAGATATTCATTTTTCCCAGAACCACTTGTTGAAGGGGACATCTTCTTCCCATTTAATATTTTTGGGCCCTTATCAAAGATCAGTTTTCTGAATGCTCATGGTTTTATTTCTGGGTTTTTAGTTCTTTTCCTTGGTCTGAGTGTCTATCATACCAATGCCACACTGTTTTGACCACAGGTGCTGGATAATGTGTGCTAAAGTCAGGTAAACCAAGCCCTCCAACTCTGTCCTTTTTCTTCAGGAGTTCTCTGCTAATTCCTGGAATCTTCCATCTCCATATGAAGTTGGTAATCACTTTTTCCAATTCTTTGAAGAAAGATGATTATATTTGTATCGGGATAGCATTAAACTTATAAAGTGCCTGGGGCAGAACTGACATCTTTACTATAGAGAGTTTTTAGATCCATGAGCATGGAATATTCTTCCATTTGTTGAGGTCACTCTTGTTTTCTTGTAATAGTGTTTTATAGTTTTCCTCAATAAATCTTTTGTCTTTTTAATCAGGCGGATCCCTAGATTTTCAATTTGTGCTTGCCTATTTTGAATGGTACCACCTTTGATCCTGTCCTCTGTGGTCTTGTCTGATATGTATAGCTTCCTGATAGATTTCTGTTGGCTGATCTTGTGTCCTGCCACTCTGCCATATTCCTCTATCTCTTTCCGTACTCCCCTTGTTTAGCTTTTAGGATAGTCCATATATAAAATCATATCATCTGCAAATAATGATAGTTTCACCTCTTCCTTCCCAGAGAAATACTTTTGATGTCTCTTCTTTGCCTTATGTTAATTGCTAGCAACTCCAGTACGATGTTAAATGCACGTGGGGAATAGGGCATCCTTGTCCAGTGCCCTTTATCAGTGGCATTGTTTGCGTCTTTTCTTCCATTGACTACCATGTTGGCTGTTGGTTTTTCATATATAGCTTGAATTGTATTGAAGAATTTTCCTTCCACTCCTATTTTCATGAGTTGCACAAGCATACATAAAATTAGCTTAAAAACTGGCTCTTTCATGGGGAATGGAAAATCCATTTATTATCCACTAGAAAAAAATTTTTGTATCTCTGGACAATTTTACTGTGGATGGCTATTGGTTATCTATAAGTTTCAGGTCTGTAAACTAGGACAAGATCAAAGTGGCAGTAATATGATTAGGTGGATAGATGAGCCCATTTCAAAATCTTATTTCATTTGTTCTTAAAGAAAGAACAGGAATGATAGCAACTGGAAACACAGGGAATCCAGAGCAGATGATCCCTTCAGGACCAGTGGTGTGAGTGGCGATACTGGGAGGGTAGAAGGAGGGTGGGTTGGAAATAGGGAATCGATTACAAGGATCTACATGTGACCTCCTTCCTGGGGGATGGACAACAGAAAAGTGGGTGAAAGGAGACGTCGGACATGGCAAGATATGACAAAATAATAATTTATAAATTATCAAGGGCTCATGAGGGAGGGGGAGCAGGGAGGGAGGGGAAAAATGAGGACCTGATGCCTGGGGCTTAAGTGTAGAGCAAATGTTTTGAGAATGATGAGGGCAATGAATGTACAAATGTGCTTTACACAATTGATGTATGTATGGATTGTGATAAGAGTTTTATGGGCCGCTAATAAAACGATTAAAAAAAAGAAAGAACAGGAATGATAGTGGCTATGATTAAACAGTTTAAGAGGTCGAAGAGTAATCATTTATTAATATAAATATTCCCTGAGTTACCTTCTACAGGTTGGATTCAGAATAAATTAGACATCTCAATGGACCCACCGCTGGTTACTTTGTTGTCACTTACTGTGTTGTCATGTGCTAGTTTGCCAATAGGTAAAGCGCAAAATCAGGAGGATACTGAGATTATGGGTGGAAATTGATGAGCACTGGTGTCTTACTGGTTATGCATGGGGCTGCTAACCACAGGTCAGCAGTTCAAAGTCTCCCAAAGCTCCTCTGGAAAAAGATGAGACTTTATGCTCCCCAAAATATTATTACATAACCTCACTTTGAGGCAGAATTGACTTTATGTTAGTGGGTTTTTGAGTTTTGAGTTTTGCTTTAGGCTTTGGGCTTTTTAAAAGAAGTATCTTTGTGAAGTGGGCTTTGAGATGCAAGAACCCCAGTTCAGTTGGCATGTCCATAGTGATTTTGTTCTACAATTGACCAATCCTAAAGCACTACATTTGCTTTAATGCTATTGTTTGAGGATCACCCTGCAGGGTCCTGAGCCCTGGTGGCTCTATCATGTAAGCAATGTACTAATAACCCCAAGGTTGATGGCTTAAACCCACCAGACCAATGGGAGAAAGATAAGGCTATTTGCTCTGGTTAATATTGACAGCCCTGGAAACTGTTTAGGGTGGTTGTGAGTTGTCATTGTTTGCTGTCTTTTTTAAGGCTTGAAGAATAATGGATGTAGAAAGAAATTTCTAGAAGAAATTTCTTATGTCAAGATCCTTAGGAACTGCCTCATAGTAGCACCACTACAAGAATGAGTGTTTACTAAAATGTCATTGTTCTAAATGAGCACACTGCTCTCTGGCAAAGGGGTGAAGGTACCTAAATAACAGAGCAGTATTTGCTTTACATAAAATCATGAGTATGCTAATTAAGTTAGGTACAGAAGACCATATCTTACAGATAGGCACATTCTCTTAGATTCAATTTCACATAGTACAGACCAGCAGTCATCCTGATAATGGAGGTATCCACTAAGTGGATAAGAGAGAATCTGCATAACTGGAAGATGGTGAATGAACAGACCATAGATTGGATCTGACAAGATTTCCCATGGATGGAGCCGCGCATCAATGGACTTGTACAATGGATATGATCAGAGGGGAACAGAGCATTAATTAGAATGGTAGCAGGCATGGGGTGGATTGGACCGAGGCAAAATGTTCAGTTTTGTTATTTGCATAGACTGTAGTGAAGAGAGAAAAAAAAAATAAGGGTGAAGACCAAGCTCAGAGTCATCAACTTGCTAGAGGGTAGTGTCTAGAAGCTAGCCTTATAGAAACGACTAGCTTTTAGGAAATTAAATTAGCAGTGCAATTTAAAAGTGCTCAATTCCAAAGCTAAAATATTTGAAAACCTATGCATTACTTGGGAGTAACTGAAATATGACTAAATGCTATAAAAATACTGGCTGTAATGTCTTCTCTATTTTAACAATTTAACCTTAATTAATTTATTATTGCTCTTGTCAGTGTTATTATAAATGTCATTATTATAGCAAGGTTATTAGAAACATTGCCCTCATTACTCTGCCACAGCTGCGGAAATCCCAAAGCACTGAAGGAGGATGAAGAAGTGAATGGCACAGTGAAGACAGAGTTCTTGCTCCTGGGATTCAGTGACCACCCAGGACTTCAGTCTCCTCTTTGTTGTCTTCTATTCCATCCATTCTGTCACGCTGATGGGAAACCTTGGTGTGGGGGGAAGTCAGATACTTGCTGCCAGACTGCTGTCTCATCCCACCACAGGGGTGGGCCTGCTCCCTGCTGCTGGAGACAATGGACTACTCTCTGAAGCTTGGGACCATTAGCTTGGTTCCTGTAGGCGGAGTTTGCACCCTACTGATAATGTTCCTATGGAGACCCAGAGACCACCCCCTAGACCACCCTCTCATTGCTGTGTAACCTATAGTGCAGCCCCTTCCTGTGACGTATGTCTCTACCTGTAATTAGTGGGCTGGCATGCCCCCAAAGGTATATAGGCATGGGTCAGCAATATAGGCGGGAACTTCTCTCTCGGATTCTGACCTCCCTGACTCTTCCCCCTCTCCCTTGTTCCCTTTCCCTCCTTCCCTTCCCCCTCTCTCCACATGGACCACCAAGCTGGGCTGAGGTGAGCAATGTTGCTATGTATCATGCCTGACTGTATTATTGTATTATCTCTCATGCTCTCGATGACTTTAATATAATACTTATATATCTCAACCGTACAATTGTGCATCACTGAACCCAGAAGTAGTATTAATGAATCCGAGTAGTAGCAATCGGAGAATTAGCGGTGGGGGCTGGCCCCCCACCTCCCTCAGCGTCATTTATTATTTAATACTACACCTTGGGATGATTTTTGTTATCACAAGCAGTTCATTCACTCCTGTACACCCCTATGTATTTTTTTCTCTTCATATTGTCTTTCATAGATGCCTGCTACTCTTCTGTTATTGCTCCCAAATTACTTGTGGATTTGGTTTCTGAGAGGAACACCATTTCTTACAATGAGGTGTGTGACACAGCTATATTTTTTTCTGTTCTTTGGTTGACACAGAATCTTTCCTTTTGGCCGCCCTGGCTTATGATCGATACATAGCTATATGCAACCCACTGTTTGTAACTTTGAGGATTATATCTTAGAGGATTTGTTGTTTTATCTAAAAAGATTGTTTGCCAGCTTGCAATGGGAGCCTTGGGGGGGGAGGGGTCACCATGAGTTCTATTATTCACACTACCAAAACCTTCTATCACTCTTTTTGCTCTAAATAAATTAACCATTTATTTTGTGACATGTTCCCACTCTTCTTCTTGTTCTGCACACTTACGTACATGACATCATGCTGGTGGTCTCTGCTAGTTTAGTTGAAGCTATCTGTCTTCTCACAATTCTTCTCTCACACATTTTCATTGTAGCAGCTATCCTCAAGACAGGGTCTGCTGAAGGAAGAAAGAAAGGGTTCTCCTTGTGCCTCCCACCTAACTTTTGTCACTATCTACCATGGGACCTTATCTTCATTTATTTGCGTCCCAGCAGAGATCATTCACTAGATATTGACAAATAGACCTCTGTGTTCTCTATATTGGTCATACCTACATTGAATCCCCTTGTTTACAGTGTAAGGAACAAAGATGTCAAAATGCCTTTAGAAACACCATCACCAGTACATAACATTAAAAAACTTGTATTTTCACATCATTTATGTTTATTGTTACTGTTTAAAATTTGACATATTTATTTTTAGAGGAGATCTACCCTTCTGTTTAGCTAATACATTTCATGCCCTTCCTCATTTTCTCTTTCCATTCTAACCTCTCTCATAGCTATTGAGTCAATGCAGACTCATGGTGACCCATTCTGGGTTTTCAAGAGTGTTTATAGGAGTAGAAAGCCCAGTCTTTCTCCCAGGGAGATGCTGTTGATTTTGACCTGCTGGCCATGTGGATCGTAGCCGAATCCATAACCACTACACCATGAGGGATCCTTACACTGTGATTACTCTCAATATCAGATGAGTCATTGACATCTTATACCTCCCTCTTTTGTGGACATAAATAGGATTCATTTAGATTGTTTTTCAATAGCTTTATATTGCCTTCATACTGTAGTTTATAAATGCATTCACGCTTTAGCTTAGCTTTTCAAATTTTAATTACACTAAAAACTCCTGCTTAAAATTAGACCCTACCTGAGTTTATTTTTTCTGAATTCCTCTTCAATTGCAGATGATAACTTACCTTTTGGGCATGAATCAAATTGCATATATGCTCATTTGAAGAAATTCCATAATGTCTATCTTACACTGAACTTAACTGTACCTACATTCTATTAATCCATCTCTTAAATAAATTTATGAATTCTTTATCATTTAATACCTTGCCCCTACTATCATATCTTTCCCAATAATTTTTATGAAATAGACCTATTTAATTCTAAAACTGATTGTTTTTATTATTGCATATATGTCTATAGTAGGCAGACAAAATGTTTTAACCAATATTTTTGGTTTAGTCTCTAGAATAGCATTGTTCACACACCAAAAAACTGTTACATGCTTTCAGCAGTGAAGTGTGTTGCACATGGCAATTTGAGGCTGATGAGAACCAAGAGCTTCTTATTAAATAGTGTAAGTTGCTCTCTGAAGGATGTGCAGAAATCAACATGGGTGACTATTGGTTCAGTTTTATCTAAGTGTTGATATTTAGTTATAGCCCTTGGGATAGGGTCATAGAGCATAATGTAAAGTTAAATCTTCTGAGATTAATAAGCTAACTTATTGGCAATATGTTGGCTAAAGATCAGGAGTACTGACCAGGTAGTTGACCATGGGAATAGACATGTGAGTGTTGTGAACAAAACTGTTAGCCATGAAAAACCTGTACAAACCTGTAACCAAGATTGAAGGGAAGTTTAGGAAAGATAAGTCGAAGGTAGATGGAGGATCGAACCAGAAACCTAGGAATTTTGAGGTTAGGCTCTAAAAGTAGAGTCTAACAGACTTGAGAAGTAGACTCAAGAGTATGGAAAGAAGGGACATATGGACTCACTCATTTTCATGAGATGATGCTGTGAACCAAACCATCTTTTCTTCAGTGTTTAAGCTTATAAAATTCTACCCCCTGGATAGTTTTTGAAGAGATTTTATCAACTTAGAGACTCTCTTGAAGTGTGAACTTTCCTTTAAAATAAATATTTTCTCATAGTAATAATTAGCATTTTGAAGTCTTTTAGTGAAGTCAAGTACCCTTTTGAAATGGACATATATAGAGCAATAGAGGTTGTCATACATTTGTAAAGCCTATTTAGTCAGCATTTTTAAAGGAAAGGTTAAAAAACTGTATACAAACATAGCAAATATTCTTCCTTACAAATCTAAGTGAATAATGGTCATGGAAAGATATTTTTCATAAGATGAGTAAATTTCATTGTCATAAGTGTGGACATAGTTCAATAATACCAATAATAATTTAATTTATTGAGTTCAGAAGAGGTTGGATCATGATTGAGATGTCTTAATTATTTATTTTTTAATACAAATTGTCCTAAGAACATCAATAAAAATCTTTGATATAATAGAGTAAAACTCATATTTAATAGATAATCAGACAATTGTCATTTTCAACACCATTCAATAAGTAATGTCAAACATATGGCATACTCAGTATTGCATGCTATTAATAAATTCTCTCATCTCCACTGTTTTTTAAAGTACATGACCCCAAGCTCATTTTTTCACTAAAAGAAGGTATAAAATAAGAGAAGAGGGGTTAATTAAAACCTCATGTAAATTATGTCTCTATATTCTTTGTTTTAACAGGAAATATGAATAATTTTTATAATAACAACCTAAAATGTAATGAATACCTCTGGGCCCTTGTTTTTTATACCTGGATTAATTGTTAGCTGATTACAGTGGAAAAGGCATAACCAATTAATTCAATTAAATCATCAAAATAGATTGTAGGAGTGTTCAAAACAGTTTATAATTGTATAATTAAGAAATATGGTTCAAGAAGTAAATTATTAGAAAATTACATGAAAAATCATTTATAATACAGTCATTTTAATGAATTTATAAGTATATCTATTATACAGGCACACATATTTAAACACACATGAACAGCCATGGATAATTTTCCATGCATAAACTATAGTACTATGATAAACAAGTATTCTGATTTTCTTCTTCTTAATGAAATATGTATATATTGTCATTGTTTCACTACTCCTCCAAGTATGCTGATTTAGAATAGAAAGACAATTATATTATATGCCACATTCCAACCATTTAGAGATGAGCACTACTAATGCTTGCTTAGAATAGAACCGGGTTTCAAGGCAATTGTCATTATACACGTCACATCAAGGTAAATACAACCTTGTGCTTTATTTTCTTATTATCTACACTAACTATATTTCCATGTTAATGTATTTTCCTTGATAACATAAACTATATACATTGGGCATTTTATTTGTTCATATGTTAGCTAGTATAGTGCATTATGAACACATCATGGGAGGTGGAGTATGCTTTTAAGTGGTTTTGTACAAGGTACATGTTCCTCACCCTAAACCATGATTCCTAATGTTGATATTCTATTGGCAAAAGCATAACATCACCAGAGACAGAAGAACCATGTCTGTTTGAACCTTTAAATCTCGTGAAGAATATTTATTCACACTCTTTGACTTATAATGCACTGTTTCCTGGGGTCATGAAAGTAGACAGGAAATAGAAATCAATCTAAATTTGATTCAGAAAAACTCCATTCTGGCCAGGAAATTCTATTTATTAAACTCAGATTAAAATAATTGACCTTCAGTGTTAAGTATGTTGTAGTTGTACAAGAGGTTATCCATTGTTATCACCCATGCAATCTCACTTGGATATACTCATGGCACAGAATAGAGGATCTTCTATTAATAATAGCAACTTTAATTAATTATTATAGTTTCCTCTTACATGGAGAGAATATTAAGATTAATTATTATGGCTCCCTGTATTCAATTGATCTGTCTTGGAAGAAGTACAGACAGAATTACTCAATATAAGCAAGGATGATGAGGCTTTGTTTCACATACTGTGAATTTGTTATTAGGAGAGACCTATCCTTGGAAAAGGGCATAATGTCTAGCAAAGGAGAGGGTCAGCAAAAAAAGAGGAAGCACTTTACCAAATGGATTGATACAGTGCCTGTTACAATGGGCTAGACCATAGCCAAAGTTATAACGGTGGTGCAGAACCAGGCAGGGTTTCCTTGCGTTGTACATAGGATCCCTATGAGTTAGAGCCAACTAGATGGCACTGAGCAATGACAATATTGTATCGAGGCACACAGAAACTAACAACAAACATATGAAACTGCAAAGACTGTATTGAGGACACTGGAGGCACTTTGTCAAAGACCTTTAGCTCTAAGAAGTTTTAAATACATCTATATTTTTTGAATATGACAGTGTATATATTTAGCCAGAACATCATTTAGTACTCATTGTTTTTTTGAGGGCACCTTTCACATCCTTATTTCTCAGGCTATAGATGAGTGGGTTTAACATAGGGATCACAACTGTGTAGAACACAGAAACCATTTTGTCCGTGTCCATTGAATAGCTCGAGCTTGGTCGGAAGTACATGAACAAGAGTGTACCGTGGAATATACCTACTGCGGTTAAGTGTGAGGCACATGTTGAGAAGGCTTTGCCTCTCCCCTCAGTGGAGTTCATTCTAAGAATGGTTGTTATAATATAGCTATAGGAGAGTAGGACCGATAAAATGCTACACCCCAAAATACAGCTACTAAAAATGAACATCATGATCTCATTAATGGATGTATCTGAGCAAGAAAGGGCTAATAAGGGTAGGAAGTCACAGAAAAAGTGATTGATGACATTGGACTTGCAGAATGAAAGGCGAAATGTGCAGCATGTGTGGATTGCCGAATCCACCAACCCTACAATGTAAGCACCAGCCACTAGCCGGGTACAGATCCCCCCAGACATGGCAATTGTATAAAGGAGTGGATTGCAAATAGCTACATAACGGTCATAGGCCATAGCAGCCAACATGACGCATTCCACATCAGCAAACGCCCCAAAAAAGTACATCTGGATGGCACACATGTTATACGGAATCCTCTTTGGCTCAGATAAGAAATCAGCCAACAACTTGGGAGAGACAGTGGAGGAGTAGCACACATCACAGAAGGACAGGTTGCTCAGCAAGTAGTACATGGGGGTGTGAAGTCTAGGGTCCACCTTGATCAGTAGGATCATCCCTAGATTTGCGATCACAGTTATACCATAGACCAGGAGAAACAGCACAAAGAGTCCCTGCTGCACATCTTTTCTGTCAGAAATCCCTAAGAATATGAAGTCCATAAACAATGTGTGGTTCTCAGCATCCATTGCTTAGATCTATGAAATTCCTGGCTCTGAAAGTAGGGAAAAGGGAGAGGAAAATTAGCTTCCACTTACTGTCCCCATAGTTTATCCCCAGATTCTTTTCAACTTTTGTTTTTAATAATTAAAAATAAATAACAAAGAATGTTAGGGTTGCTTGAATGGAACTGACTCAAGTAGAAGGCTATTGAAAGTAGAGCAAATCTATGAAATTACTATGGCAGGATTACCTTTGATATTTCTATAGCTCCATTTTCTTTTTTTTTGATTTATCATATTGGGTCATATATATATATGTATATATATGTGTGTGTGTATATATATGTGTGTGTATATATATATATGTGTGTGTGTATATATATATTATATATATATATATAATCATTTTATAGTTCAATCACATCTAGCAGTATTTTACAATTGCTACCACAATCAGTTTCCAAATATTCTTTTTCTTCTTAGACTTCTTGATATATTCTCCCTTTTATCCCACCTCTACAACCATTGTATTCCCCACCACCACCACCACCTAAACCTCTACTCTATTTTCTGTCCCCGCAGGTTCCTCACTCCTGGGTTTCATATACTGAAAAACAGAAAGACATGTAACAAAATTCAAGGGGGTGTCCACCAATGTCATACCACCTCTGAAGTAAACTCTAATATGAACATACAAAAGCAAAACACAACAAAAATGCAGAAAGTGTTGAAAACCAGATAAGGTCCAGTGTGCATCAGAGGGGGTTCAACTGACAAAGTTTTAACTGTTCAAGTCAGGTTTATCACTCTGGTCCTCTATACTGATCTCTCCAATGCACTTTGTTTACTAACCACTTTTTTCGCATTGCTCAATTATACATAGAGAGAAATCACCACAGGCTATTTTCTATATAGTTCCCTCAAATGTATATTGGGCACTCACTGTTATCCATAACCTTCTGTGAATCAGATTCTCACAATTTAGACTCTAACACTAATCCCTTCTTTGATTTCGGATTATATGATTTACAATCCTGTGGTGAGTGATAATGATGTACCTCTTCCACATGGAGTTAATTGACATCACATTTCAATGGCTGCTTGTTTGAAGACAAGCCTTTAAGACCCCAAACGCTACTTTATCTGATAGCCAAGAACCATCTAATTTCTTAGCCATATTTTGCTATAGCACCCAAATCTTCTGTGTCCCCTTCCTGAGGATGTGTCTTGTAGCTCCAATTTTTTTTTTGTTTTTTGTTTTTTTTAGCTCCAATTTTTATAGCTATGTTTTATTAAAGTGTTTTCATGGTCCTTGGGAAGCACAATGGGATGAACACTAGTAACCTAAGAGGCTAGCACTAGGGTAGAAAGCGTGGTAACCTATTTTCATAAAGGACACATCCAAGATAAACCTGTGAAACATAATTCTACTTATAATACATTGGGTCCCCTTAAGTCAGATGGACTCAATTGCATCAGGTTTGGTTTGGTTTAGTAGACAGTTTTCTGTGCATTTTCTTCAAAATTAAATCATCATATTTTCACATGCATCTATGCAGTATTATTATAGCTCTTATAATATTTATTTTTGTCTTATAGATTAATCTTTGATAATATGAGTGGTGAAGTTCATGATACTTACAATTAGTAGTTCCAGACAGTCCACAGCGTATAGTACTTTGCCTCTCCAGCTTAGTAGCTAGATCCTGAAATACAGAAGTGAAAGCATGGCTGAGTGAGCAGTTCAGGAAGTGAATATAATCTTTGATGCCTCCCAGATGTATAGGAAGTTCTTGGATAAAACATTTACCATTTCTCCCCATTAACCCAATGAAAAAGACTGTATCCCACTGCCACTGGGATGGGAATAGACTGTTATTCAGGACCTGCTAGAAGAAAACAGGTGGTACTTCCCCCAAATCAGGATGGAAGTGTCTTCATGAGCCATAGGTTTAAACATAGTAGTCACATAGAAACATATAAAAGATAACCATGCTCCCCTCTGCTAATTTCTGTTGTTCAGTGAGGTTATGAAGAATATTTTGAATTTAATTTTAGGGATTCTAGAGGTACAGGTGATAGAGAAGAAAGACAAAGGTGATGGTTTCCTGTATGGATCTTCTGCACTTGACTACAAAAGCAAATAGGCTTCATACACAAGATGATGACTTGTTATAACAATACGCACATGTCCGAACAACTCCCATAACCTTAGACTCATGTCTGATTTATACTCCCCATCCTAATTTCCAGAAATTATAGTACTACACTTCTGTTTCCCTAGAACACCTTTGAAATCGGCTTGTTCTCTCTGAAAAAGAGGTTTTGAAACATGAAAGACCAGTTGCACTGAGGTCCCAATAATAGGTTTCACAGAAACCAATTGCATCATATATCCTTTGATGCATGCACCTTCTACTCAGTTACAGTATAATGAGGGTGAAATGGAGGTATATTTGAAAAGAGAGAGAAAGAGAGGTCAGGGAGAGGAACAGAGTGATGTCTGTAATAGTGATCTTTGTTTAAAGTACAAGACTACAAAACCTTGGCTTGAATGCATTTAGATTTCTCTCCCTGGAGACACATCTTTAAATATTTTTCTTTCTGAGAAGAGTACATTTTAAAAAATGATATTACAGGTAATTAAGAGACTAAATGTAGAAATAATCATAAAAACATTTCTGACAACCTCCCCAACTACTATTTGCATTTTATTGTATGCTTTGATAACTATGGGTGTTAATATATTTAGCTACAATGAAAGCATACATAAAGAGACAGACCTTCTTTCCTCTGTTTTCACAAAATAATTTAAGTCAAAACAGGAAAAGGAAATATAAAAACTCCATGAAAACAATCAAGTAAAAACCACCAGCAAAATACTAGCCCCTGATCCCGAGTTCGTGGCTTATTTCTTTGGTGCAGCTCTATCTGTAGACCTTCACTGTTGTCTCCTGATGACACAGGTTTTATAGCTATCCCTGTATGTGATCCTCAGAGGTTCAACTGATTGTCTTGTGGGAATAAATTACTTGTATATTTACATAGCTAATCTGCTGCTGTTACTCACAGGTAGGGTGACTGCCTAAACGAATCCTAACTTTTTCCCCATGATTATTTTAATCCTCTGTACTGTGATGTCCAATATAATATTACACTTACATTTAATAGTATATTTGTAAATGACCTCTAATTAACCAAGAAAATAATTATTATTTTAGATATAGTGCATCTTATGTAAGCATCATGTTATAATTTTATAACATACACTACAAATATGACCACACCGACACAGTACACAAACACCCACACATATACAACAGCTCACTTCCTTTAAGCACATGCACACAATAAAAATTTGTTGAAAGAAAAAAATGATGTAAAATTTGACCACCTAAGCATTGACATGTTCTTTTGTATAGTCTACTAGAGATAACTTTTTAAGTTTCCTTTACATAAAATTGAAAAACTGCTGGAAGAGCAGTGACTGACATGCTCAATTGTTAACTGAAGAGTCAGCAGTTCTGATTTAGCTCCACAGAGGAAAGATGTGGCAGTCTGCTTCAGAATAAACACACTTTGTGTGTAATTAAGTATTATTATAATATAAATATTATTGTATTGTTTTTTATTGCTGTGCATTGATATACTTAGTCTATTCTTCTGTAATAACCATTTGATTTTATGCAACTGTTTAAAGAAACACATATTTGAGTGGTGTCAAAACGTGCGACAAAGTGGTGGACTTCCCTGCCCCAAAGTTGAATGTTTTGGGGTTGGACGTTAGCTTATGGAGTGAAGTGCCTCTAGTAAAGTGATTAGGGGTGCTGGGATTGCTGACTCAGGGAGCATGAACTGAATTGAGGCTTACAGTATAGGGCCAGGCCCTTTGAACATTTATTCTCATCCTGAAGGAACTTTGTAACATGTCTTGACTGAACATCTGTATCCTGGGCATTTTTCACCTGCATTGTAACCTATTAACTTTGTTAATGAACTCTATGATCTTGAGTCTTATCTGTGAATTCTATTTGGCCATTGCAATGAAATATAGAACTCAGCAGCAGGAAACATAGACAGTATTGTGAATGATATAACTCATACCATATATTTTTTTCTAAATCTTTGAAGAAATAAGTAAAGTATGGCCCGTATAGTTTAAATAGATCTCAAGCACCTTCATTCATTTATACTTGATTGCCTCATTTGTTTGTTTTTTAATAACCAAAGGGCAGACATCATTGGCTATTAAGGAGACTTGATAAACTTCAACACCTAAGTCGTTCACTGTAAGAGATTACTAAACAGTTCTTAATTTAATGTTTTAATAGTTGTTTCAGTGGTGTTTAGATTTATACTAATTCAAATACTTAACTGTTAATATTTTTTAGATTAATTTTATTGGGAGCTCTTACAGATAACATATCATTATATCATTCAATCACAAGATTGCTTTTAAAAAAATAATTTTATTGGAGACTCTTACAACTCATATTACAATCCATACATCCATCTATTTTGTCAAGCACATTTGTACATATGTTGCCATCATTATTTTCAAAATATATTCTTTCTAATTGAGCCCTTGGTATTTTCCCTCTCCCCCCCAACTCGCACGAAACCTTGATAATTTATCTTTTTTTTCATATCTTACAATGACTGCCATCTCTCTTCACCCATTTTTTTGTTGTCCATCCTCCTGGGAATGGGTTATATGTAGATCATTGTGATCAGTTCCCCCTTTCTTCCCCCACCTGCCCCTTTACCTCCTGCTATCTCTATACTCATTATTGGTAATGAGGGATTTACCTGTCCTGGATTCCCTGTGTTTACACCTGTTATCTGTACCAGTGTACATGCTCTAGTCTAGCCAGATTTATAAGGTAAAATTGAGGTCATAAAGGTCAGGGGAGGAAGCATTAAAAACTAGAGAAGAGTTGTATGTTTTCTTGGTGCTATATAACACCCTAACTGGTTCGTCTCTTCCTTGTGACTCTTGTGTAAGGGGATGTCCAATTGTCTAGAGATGGGCTTTGGGTCTCCATTCTGCACTCCCTCTCATTTACATTGACATGTTTTTTTGGGGGGGTTGGGAATTTGATACTGATACCTGAACCCATCGAGACCTCATGATCACACAGGCTGGTCTGCTTCTTCCATGTGGACTTTATTGCTTCTCAGCTAGATGGCTGCTTGTTTATCTTCATGCCTTTAAGATCCCAGACACTATATTTTTTGATAGCTAGGCACCATCAGCTTTCTTCACCACATTTGCTTATGCACCCATTTTATCTTCTGTGAGCATGTCAGGAAGATGAGCATCACAGAATGTTGGGTTAATAGAACAAAGTGTTCTTGTGATGAAGGAGTAATTGAATAGACCCCCCAATGTCTGTTTGCTACATTAATACTTAGCATATAAATATATGTACATAGATCTATGTCCTTATCGTTATATATAAATATATACATATACACATGCTTGTATTTACAACTCTATAAATGTCCTTTGTCTCCTAGTTCTTTCCTTTATTTCCTTTTGCTTTCAACTTGTCCCACTATCATGTTCAGCCTTTATAAAGGTTTCAGTAATTCTTCTTGGCTACATTGCCCTTGAGCAAGGCCCACCAGGCATCCTACGCTGTCCTCTTCACTGATTTTAGATCACTTGTTCTTCCTTTATCCCTGGGTTTTTTGACACCCTACTTCCTTTTCCCTTCCTTCTCTTCTCTCATGTCCCCTCAGAACCATTGGTCCTGTTGTTTTCTACTCCAGATTACTTATCCTGCCTCTCTTATCTAAATAGATATGCAGAGACAATAATAAGCACAAAAATAAGACAAAACAAAACAAAAACCCAAACAACAACAACAAAACAATGACAAAAAAGAAAGGATTATAAATAGTCCCAGGTCTGTTTGTTAGGAGTGTTTTCAGGTTGAGTCTGATGGGGTGCAACACCCTTGCTCCTAAGACTATTTTTTGGTACTTTTCCAGGACTTCATTGTTTTGCTCCCTTTATTGCTCTGTTGCATGCCCTTGGTGTTTCGCCCCTGTGTGGTGTGGTCAGATCGGGCACAATTCCCGCACTGTGTTTCCAGTGATATCCCTTGTAGTGTAATGGGTCATTGAGTAACATTGTGTCTCCTGGTGGGGCCAGCTCTATGGCCCTCAATGTGCATTGGCTGCTCTGACCAGGAAATCTACCTCAGGGCTTGGTGGGCCAGGATATGTTCCACTCTCTCTCCTTCCCTCTTCATTTGCTCCTGTGTTCTCCAATCAGACGCTCTCTTTCCTTGAGCTGTAACTTTAGTGCTGTCTTCTGAGGTGCATTTTTTGTGCGGGAGTTGGGGCACCCAAGCATTTGGGACTGGGGCTGGCCCCATAGACCTGTCTATTGGTTTGCTGCTTCATGCTGATTTTGGAACACTGAATTGAAATCTGGTTCCTCTCTCCCTCTACTGTAGATATATAAATATTACCCTTCACTTGGGTAGGTTAGTGCCCTGTTCCCCTACTACTC
>NW_022103958.1:1452831-1454894 GCF_000313985.2 Echinops telfairi | reverse complement strand
TATATATATCCCTGGATTTGGCCTGGCCCCTACCACAGTACCTGGACCACACCCTAGGAATGTATATATGTAATAGCTTTTCCCTTATGCGCCTTTTGCATTTTTAAGCATACCTCAATTGATTCATGTTGTACTTGTCCTTTTGTGTTTAGCTTACCTTGCTTGGCATAATTTCCTCCAATTCTTCCCATGTGCTTCTTGTATTCATCACTGATTTTTAGGGATGCATATACTCCATTGCAGGTATGTACCACATTTTTTTAATCCATTCATCCCCTGATGGAAATTTGGGTGTTTCCAACTCTAGTGATTTTTTATTGTGCCACAATGAACCTTGGAGCACAGATGTCTGGCTGTAGTTTGTTTCTTGCCTCTTCTGGGTAAATGCCCAGTGGAAGGACTGTTGGGTCACATGGTAACTCTTTATCCATCTGTTTTAAATATTGCCAAATCGATTTCTGTTATGGCAGTATATACCTACAGTCCACCAGCAGTTCCTATATCTCCACAGCCCCTACCACACGTGTTTCTTTCTGATTTTTTGAATTGGTGACTTGGATGGTATTATGTGGTATACCCTAATTGTTTTAATTTGCATTTCTCTTATGGCTAATGATCAGGAACATTTTATCCTATGTTTATTGACCATTGGGATTTTTTCCCTTAAGAAATTTCTGTTCAGGTCCTTTGCCCACCTCATCAGTGGGAAATTATGGTAGTTTATCTTTGTTTTTGTTTTTTTCCCCTCAGGTTCTTTAGTTTATTTATAACATTTCCTAAATTTGTTTTCAGTTTTATGTTACCCATAATCTGATTTTTACCAGGTTTCACACGTGGCAAATGCAAACTTTAAGAGTTTGACCTTACTTCCTTCTATTCAGCCAAATTGGCTTAGCTTCTATAATTTTTGTGAAAGATTATTATTTTAAGATCACCCGTTATCAATATGTTCTGAATTTTTTTGTTGTAGCTTTTAGTTTATTGGGGACTCTTACAGATCTTATCACAATCCATACATACATCCATTGTGTCAAGCACATTTGTACACTTGTTGCCATCATCATTTTCATAAAATTTTTTTCTACTTGAGCCCTCAGTATCAGCTCCTCATTTTTTCCCTCCCTCCCCCACGCCCCCTCTCCTATGTCCCCTTGATAGTTTGTTATTCTCTTTTGTTTCTCATGTATTACACCGACCACTGTCTCCTTTCACCCATTTTTCTGCTGTCCATCCCTCTGAGAGGGGAGGCAGACATTGATTATTGTGATCAGTTCTCCCTTACCTTACCATCCTGGTATCACTTCTCCCCTTGGTGGTCGTGAAGAGTTTATCTGCTCTGGATTCCTTGTGTTCAGAGTTCTTCTCTTTACCAGTATACCGGTTTTGGTCTAGCCAGATTTGTAAGATAGAATTGAGGCCATGATAATGCGGGAGGAGGAAACATTAAATAGTTACTGGAGAAAAGTTGTGTGTATCATAGGTGCTATACTGCACCCTGACTGGCTCATCTCTCCCTTGTGGCCATTTTGACAGGGAGTGTCCTATAGACTACTGATAGGCTTTGGGTTTCCATTCTGTCCTTACCCTCCTTCCCTTTGGTATGATTTTTATTTGTTTGTTTTATTTGAGGTCTTTGATGCCTGATACCTCATGCCAGCAATATCTCATGATCACACAGGCTGGTGTGCTTCTCTCACGTGGGCTTTGTTGCTTCTCAGCTTGGTGGCCGCTTGTTTATCTTCAAGCCTTTAAGACCCCAGATGCTATATTTTTTGATAGCCAGGCACCATCAGCTAGCTTTCTTCACCACATTTGCTTATGCACCCCTTTTGTCTTCAGTGATTGTATCAGGGAAGGTGAACATCAGAGTGCCGTGTTAGTAAAACAAATTTCTATTTCTTTGAGTGAGTGCTTGAGTGGAGACCCAATGTCCATATGCTGCAGTAATACTTTATAAATAAATATGTGTCCATAGGTATATTCCCCTGCCATTATAAATAATAGTATTTACATATACACATACCTGTATTTAGACATCTATAAATGTCCTTTGCCTCCCAGTT
>NW_022103958.1:1443118-1452493 GCF_000313985.2 Echinops telfairi | reverse complement strand
CCCAGTTTGTGGACAATCTTATTATCTGCTTGGTGAATCCTTTTGATGGACACAGTTGTTTTATATTCAGTATATCCTACTTGCCAATTTAGATTTTTGCATCGATCTTCATTAGGGATATTGGTCTATAGTTCTCAATTTTGTGTTCTTCCCTGTTCTGATAGCCTATGTATTCCCTGCACCAAAGTTCTCAGTTTTGTCCCAATTCGCTCATTAATATCTAATAGTTTAGGATTTTAACTCAAGGTCCTTGATCCACCTCGAGTTTAATCTTGTGCATGGAGTGAGATGGTCTTGCTTCGTTTTTCTGCAGCCGGTATTCATTATCTTCATCACCACTTGGTGAAGAGGGCATCTGTGCACCAAATGATATTTTTGAGGACCTTATCAAGGATCAATTGTCTGTATGCTGATGATTTTACTTCTGGATTTTCAATTTTTTCCCATTGGTCTGAGTATGTGTCATTATACCAATACCACAATTTCTTGACCACTGTGGCTATATGATATGTGCTAAAGTCAGGTAGACAAACCCTCCAACTTTGTCCTTCTTCTTGAGGAGTTCTCTGCTAATTCTGGGCTTCTTCCCTCTCCATATGAATTTGGTAATTTTTTTCCCAATTGTTTGAAGAAAGATGATGGTATTTGTATCGGGATGGTATTAAACTTTTACAGTGCCCTAGGTATAACTGACATCTTTACTATATTGATCCTTCCAATCCAAGAGCATAGGATTTTCTCCTTTTGTTGAGGCCACTCTCGGTTTCTTGTAATAGTGTTCTGCAATTTTCCTCATGCAATCTTTTTTTTTTATTTTTTTTTTTAAATCAGGTATATCCCTAGATTTTTCTATTGGTGCTCGGCTATTGTGAAGGTGACAACCTTTTTAGTCCCCTTTTCCGTGGTCTTGTCCAATGTATATAGCAGTCCGATTTGCTGATCTTTGATCCTGCTACTCAGCCATATTCCTCTATTACTGCCAGCACTCCCCTGGTAGAACTTTTTGGATTTTCCACATATACAATCATATCATCTGAGAATGACAGGTTTCCTCTTCCTTCTGAAGACAAATACCTTTGATGTCTTTTCTTTGCCTTATGTTGTTAGCTAGGACCTCCAGTACAATGTTAAATAAGAGTCGGGACAATGGGGCATTCTTGTCTGGTCCCCTTTTCCAGTGAGATATTTTCACCTGTTATCCACTGACTACCACATTGGCTGGTGGTTTTCCATAAATAGCTTTTATTAACTTGAAGAATTTTCCTTCCATTCCTATCTTCTTGAGTGTCTTAAACAGGAAAGGGTGATGGATATTGCCAAATGTTTTTTTCCACATCTATTGATATTATCATGTGGTTCTTATAATTTTTTCATGTCAATGTGGTGAATAATACTAATAGTCTTTCATATGTTGAACCATCCTTGCATCCTTGCATGCCTGGTATGAATCCCACTTGGTCATGGTGAGTGATTTGTTTTACATACTTTTGTATTCTATTGGCCAGTATTTTGTTCAGGATTTTTGCATCGATGTTCATTAGGGATATTGGTCTGTACTTCTCGATTTTTGTGGGATCCTTGCCTGATTTAGGTATCAGAGTTGTACTAGCTTCATAGAGTTTGGGAGTTTTCCGTCTTTTTCTATGTTCTGGAAGAGTATGTGTAGGATTGGTGTCAGTTCTACGCTGAATGCTTGGTAGTCTCCTGTGAAGCCATCTGGCCCAGGGATTTTTGGTTGGTAATCCCTTGATAACCTTGTCTATTTCTTCTATTGGTATGGGTCTGTTGAGATTCTTGATGTCCATCTGGGGGAGTCTAGAAAGGGATTGTTTTTCCAAGTATTTGTCCATGTCTTCCAAGTTGTTGAATTCATTGGAGTACAAGCCTTTGTAGCATATATATATATACACACATATATATACATATATATATACATTTGTTATACATATATATGTTTATTATGATCACTGTTTCTTTGTTTACTGTTCTCTTGATCTTCATATACTATATGCATACCTCTTCTTATGGCTTGCACATTGGGATTAAATTTGTGTGAGATTAGGAATGCAACCCCTGATTTTTGGAATTTCCATTTGCTTGGCATATTGTTCTCTAGCCTTTGGTTTTCAGCCTATTTTTGTCATAATCACGAGATATGTCTCCTGCAGATAACAGTTCAACAGGTTGTGTTTTCTAAGATACTTTTATAGCCCCGGAATTTTAATTTCTGAGTTCTGTTTATTGATATTCAGGGTTACTATGTCTATGTGTGGACTCTGTAATGTCATCTGTACCTTTTGTATTGTGTGTTTTCCTACTCCCCTTTCTTATCAGTGTGATGTGCATGTATGTGTCGGGGGAGGGGAGACGGGTTCATTCCTGCCTTGTTTCCACCATTAAGCCAATATATCTTGGAGACTCTTTTCCCTTTCTTGCCCTCTGAGTGGAGTTGTTCTATGTGGTAGTCTATTATTTGTGGTCTGTGAGTGTTGTTCTTCTGCCCATAATGAATCAGCAAGGATCTTTTGTAGGGCAGGATTTCTTCTAATGTATTCTTTGAGATTTTCCTTGTCTGGGAGACTTACTTCTACATCTATCTTATAGATCATTTGGATGGATAGAGTATTCTTGTGTTTGCATTAGTTTCCTTCAATTTTCAGGGTATGTTACTCCACTCTCTCCTCTTCCTCATAGTGTCTGCTGATAGGTCTGAGCATATTCTTATTTGGATACCTTTATAGGTGAGTGTGGTTTTATTTTTCCCTACTTGCTCTTATGATTTTCTCCTTTTCCTCAAAGTTGGATAATTTAACTGTTATATGCCTTGGTGACTTTCTCTTGGGATTCAGTCTAGCTGGTGTTCTTTCCGCCTCCTCAATGGTTACCTGGTTTTATTTTCCTACACTGGGGAAGTTTTCCTCTAAGACTTCCCTCACTTTTTGTCCTTGATATCTTCATTGTGTCCTGTTCTGATGGTCCAATTAATCCAATTATTCTAATGTTGTTCCTATTCATAGCATCAGACATGATTATCAGGTTTTCTTCAGCTTCTCTGGTTATCTTTTTTGGCTGTCTTTAACTTTTATTGGTCTGCCTGGTTATCCTCTTGTTCACTTGTACGATACTCTGCCTTGTTAAGTATGTTGGCAAATTCTGTGAATTTATTACTGGCTTTTGTTATCTCATCCCTAAGGGCTTGTGTTTCCTTTTGGTGCATGGTCTTTATCTCCCATATCATTTCATCTTTGTTCTCTATTGCTTCCCTCAAGTCCTGTATGACTCCAAGCAACACACTGAAGATTTCCTTCTGTGGCAGATCCAGGTCTGCTTCTTCTATGCATGTTGTTAGATTCAGGACTTCTTCCAACATTGCCTCTTGTTTCTCCAGCTTTTCCATTGAGGGTGTTGGGGCTGGTTGCCATTTGTGTGTCATTTTAGAGGAGCTTGGCACCATTTCTAGAGAGTCAAAGAGTGCTGGGTTTCTATTTAGGAGACTTTGTAGAAATATTACTGTTGACTACCTGCAGCTAACTGGGCTGGGGGCTTGGGCTACCAATTTATCCCACTAGGGTTTCATTCCCTCCCTAGGCAACTGGTATTATGTTACTTGTAGGGAAAGTTGGATGGGCCTTCCAGAGTATGCTGGTCAGGTGATTGTAGGCCTGCATGGAAGGTGCTGCGTTGGATGATCTCACATGTACCCATTGTCATATGGCCCATGGTGCTTTGGAGCACCTGAGAGGCTGTGCAGTAGTGCCAGTTTCAATGGGAGTCCCTAGGAAAACAAGTTGGGTTCCCCCTTTGGTGTAGAGCACTGAGAAAAGCAGGCAAAATTTCTCTTGTCAGAAGAATCAGCACGGAGTTCAGGCAGAGGTTCATGCAACTGTGTTGAGCACTGGGGAGGTCTGGCAGAGCTGCCTTTGGCCATGTGAAACACTGCAGGATGTGGGTGGAAGTCACCTCATTCACGTGTAGCACTCTGGATGGTGGGCAGGGGATCCCCCAGCTAGGTGGATTGTTGGGGAAGGTGGACCGGGGTTCACCAACATGAGTGGAGTACCACAAAGGTGGGTGGGAGTACCCCCAGTCTCTAGCAGGAGTTCCCCCAGCTGCTTGGAAGGTGAGTTATACCAGTCACATTCTGGGTGTTGGAAGGCTTGTGGGAGATCCTCCACTTGTTTGGGCTGTGGCCATAGACATCAGGTTGGGGGACCCCATGTTGGGTTGAAGGCAGGCAGAGGTCCTTAGGTATAGGGGAGTGCCCTGGAAGCCAGCAGTGCCACGTGAATGGAAAGAGAAGGAAAAAAGAGGGAGGGGGAAACAGAAAAAATTAAAAACCTGAGACCACGGTGACTGTTGTGGGAAAGAGAGAAGAGAGGGAAACAAAAGTAAAGAAATTAATTTGCTCTGATTGCCTGACCCTGGGTCTCAGGGTTTATCTGCGCTCAAAGACAATGGCAGCTGTGGCTGTGCTGAAGTCAAGTCCTTGGAACAGCCAAAGTAGCCAAGCACTGGCAGCTACTGTGTTGGGGCTAAAGCTTAGCCCAACCAGCCTCCGCAGTGGCAAACCAAAAGCTCAAAGCTCTTCAAAGCCTAGTGGATCTGTGTCTACTTATCTTTATTATACTCCTCCTTTGACCTTGCAGAGTATGGTTTTCCTCTCAGTGTCTCTCCAGTGATGGTTTCCGCAGAGTCCATCTGGTGTGTGTTACTTGGTCACCATCTTTCTGGAACCCTCTTATATTACACATCTATGGCAGTTGTTCACTTATTTATCCTGGGTGTTAACATAGGAGGTTTTTTTTTTTCTGAAACATGGGCATATATTGGTCCAGTGACAGTAGGGCATATAGTTTTTCAATCTGGTATAGCAATTGTCACTTCACAATAAACACAAGAGCTATAATTACTGGATACTGTCAATTGTTTTATTTTAGATATGCAGGTTTTAATTATGGTATACATTTAAATTTACTTTTTACTTACTGGAGCAGAAAATTGGATAACCACATTTTGAAAATATCAAATGCATATTATAACAGTAGGATCTTATATAGATCCCTCGGTGGCACAAATTGTTTGTGCTCAGATGCTAGACTAAAGGTTGGAGTTATGAAGCCACCATACAATACAGAGGAAGATAATGCTGTGCTACAGAGTTTTTTTCTGTGACATGTAGCGCCCACCCTGAGTTGAAATAGATTCAAACACAATGGGTTTGTTTTCCTTTTTTGTTTGTTTATTTTGGTTCTGTCTAGGTTTAGAACCATACAGACAAAATATGGAAACATAACTGTTTACTGAAAAATCAACTGTTTGAAACCACCAGCTGTTCTGTGGGAGCAAGAGGGTATTTTATTCTCCAGTAAAGAGTTATAGTCTCAGAAACTGACAGGTCCAATTCTACCCTGACCGATAGGATCTCTATATTATACAGAATTCTCTAGAGAAACAAAACCAGGACAGTAATAATTTTATAGATATTTATATAGATATATAACATATGAAATAAAGTTAATTAATGTATAAAGCAGTACAAATGGCTCAGTGCAACTCACTTCCATGGACAGCTAATACACTGATAGTCCTTCTTGTCTTGAGGGCTTCCGGGTATCTTCTGTAGAGAAATTCAGGCTATCTGGCCATAGGCAGAAAATAGCAAGGCCGGTCACCAACAGTCAGCCAGATGGAAGGGTCCGACAGTCCTGAGCTCAAGAGATGTAAACTCCAGTAGCGTGCCAAAGCAGATCATGAAGGAAACTCAAATTACAGCGACACAATCCATGGGTTAGGTGTCCCATAGGTAGTGTAGCTCGCAAATGCAGGCACACAATAAGGAAGGAAGAAGCCCAGTGGTCCAATGATCAAAGAGCAAGAGACAAGAAAGGGGAAGCTTGCTGAGCCATTATGTCTCCGCCTTTCAATTAATCCTACATATGTTCATAGGCCAAGTGGGCACAATAAACCTTAACTATCTCAATCACTATGATTCAACATTGACTAAATGGCAGTGAGTTTATTTTGTGTTTTAATGCACCTATGAAGGCATTGATATCATATTTGGACAATATTTGCTATGCTTGAGTATGAGAAGTGTGTGGTATAAAACAGAGAGAATGGAAGATAACAGTAAGGATGGTCAACAGGATTGAAAGATTAAGTTAGCTTATATGTTATCTATTTCTGTAGAACCCCAAGAAGAAGTGGAAGATACACTCAGGCCATCTGACCAAGTTACTATTTAGAAGCATAACATTCTTAAAAGAATTACCAGAAAATATGCAGGCAGGAGATAGCTGCAATTTATCAATTTGTTGAATTTATTCTGTACTTCTATTTATTGTCATTACAATTAATCCCGGCCTGGCTTAAAAACTCAGTGTGCTTTGTTCAGAACAAGTAGAAGTGGTTATAGTGGCCATTGCACAAATTTAAATCAGTCTTCTGATGGTGGAATATGTAACTGTCCTGTGGAACGAAGAATAGTTAAGTAGATGATATGGATATACATTGTGAGTTAGAGAAAATTCACTGAAGCCAGTACCAAAAAATTTGGCACAGATATATGTTAAGCACACTCTCATGGCATTGTATAGATCACATGCATCGATAATAAAAGAGTTTGGACTAATCAAGATGATATTGTGGAATAAAAGAAACTCTAAAACCTTTCCCCAAATAATCCTTCCCTGTAAGATAATACAGAGTCTGTCTCTTTTTATAAATCTAATGGGTTTGAGAGGGACATCATTTGCAAAGAGAAGAGAAAAGACAGTCAAAAACTTGAGTCTCAGGAGTCCCTGAAGCATAGACACTTCAAGGTCCTTGCGTTAGTCTGGGTGCATTAGAGAAACAAATCCACAGAAATTCATATGTATAAGAGAGAGTTTTATATAAAGGGTAAGTGCACATCAAGTAAACATCCCAACCCAGTGTTGTCCAAGCCCACAAGGCCAACCTTAGCCAATATGTCCGACACCAATCCACAAAGTCCTCCTCCATCTCACAAAAAACATGCAATGGTGCCAACTGTAGGAGGACAGCCAAATCAGTGAATGTGTAAGCATCTCAGCGCTGGCAGTGTTCTCCAAAGGGTTGGTCCAGCATCCAGGGCTGCAATGGGGTAGCTCCATGTGGCTTCTCCTCAGGAATGTCTTGCTGGAAGTTAGCCTTCCCAGCTGAAGCTGGCTAAGAACTGGCTAAGACAGCTGCACCTTGGTCTGGCAATCAAAAAGCAAGAGGCCCGAGAACTAGAAAGGCAAGGCTCACTGAGACATTTATCCCTCCAACTTTTAATTAACCCCACATGTGTCTATCGGCCAGGTTAGCACAATTAATTACCTCAACCCTCAACTTTTTTCAAGGCAGATTTAAATACCTTTCTTGCACTTACCCAGCAACACATGGCAGGTTTACACAAAGGGATGGTTAATAATTGTTTAAGAGTATACAAAGGAGCGTTAGCATATCAGCCAGGCTGTTCAGAGACTGGAGGGGAAGACAAGGTTGGGAACATGAAATCACTGTTACATTTGCAGACTGCTGCTTCTGCAACCTTGCCTGGGAGCAGGAGGGAAAGTGTCCATTTTATATTCAGTTCCAATAGTTGAGCCAGCAACATTTCCCATGGGCCTTGAAGTGTGTAAAGTGGTGCTCCTGCCCCATTTGCTTAAAAATCAAACAACTTTTCCCAACACATCCCCACATACCTTAAAAAAATTATGTTACCTACCTATCACCAATATGTTACAATTTCTCACAAAGAAATGCCACATAGGAAATCTTAAGAGTTATTGGGATTTACTAGAACTCAGAAATGTTTTCATAAAAGGAAACTTGTGATTGCGGCTATATTGCTTATGCCATTGTTTGGCTTCTATCTTCTAAATTTGTAATGTATAATTCAGCATCTTTTACAGTGCTTTGTGTATAGGGTAATATCCCTGGTTTCTGAATAAGTTTATTGTTTTCTTTGGACATCAAAAAGTAAATCAGAACTAAATAAAAACAGGCAAACATCATTAAAATCCAAATAAATGTTCTTTAGTTCCCAAATAATTTATATAAATGTCTTTATAGGTGTATTACATTTAATAACCACAATCATACAAACAATACAAACTTTAACAAGAAGTAAAGCATATAGGATCTCCTTAGTTATTTTTTTACTAACATGTCAGCATCACTCAAATATGATATAAATATGTTGATATTTACATACCTACTTGCCTGTCATGACAACATTGTAAAGTGCCTATTATTACAAAGATGGAGTCCTTGTCATCTTCATCACAGAATGATAATAATGCCAGAGTATAGGCAATGGTTTATTAACAGAGTGATAGGTAAAATGATGCCTTGAGGAGAAGATGGTTTAGAATCCAAGACTAAGGGAATTGATGTAGGACTGATTTAATTGAGGAGAGGAAAGAAAAGGAAATTTTTCTAAAGAATGAGAGGATAAAGTTAAGAATTATAGTACAAGGATGGGCTTAACCAATATTCTTCTTTTGTGCTTTAATATCTAATAATTTGGGGATTAATATTTATCTTTATGGATATATCTAATAACAGCAACAAAAGAAGTATTATGAAGTTTCTAACAAGGATATATATAGATATATATGGCATATTCTAACCTCTTAATTTATTTTGTGTTGAACAGAATGTACACATCACTCAAAAAATGTTACCAAGTGCAGTGATGTTTTTATATTTGTTTTTCCCTTCTGTGTCATGAACACATTGCAGATGCTTGTGTTCACAGAGACAAGACACTCACTCATCATCCTCATCACAGAATGCCCATAGCTCAAGGTAGGAAGAAACAAACCAACTCAGAGTCTTCAAGTCAATGCAGGTTCTTAGCCACCCTATAGCACAGGATAGATCTGCCCCTGTGGGTTTATGAGACTAATTATTTACTGGAGTAAAAGGCCTATCTTTCTCCCATCTCAGGGTATAGCAACACATTATGCATAGAGTGATAGCTAAGATGATGTTTTGAGGAAAAGATAGCTTATGAGCCAAGAATAGGAGAATATATGCCAGACTTATCTGGGGTGAGAATGGGGAAGGGAAATTAATATCTCTAGAGGAAAGGTTTAGAGTTATATAGCAAAGGATAAACTTTAGAAGGTCATTCTACTTTTCTCTTTAATATCTATTATTTTTGGCTTTTCTTTCCTATAAAAAGTCATAGTCACACCAACCTTGTGATCTCTTGCTAGAATATTATCCTTTACCCCAGTTGGCTTCTCTGCTCACCATTTATTTCACCAATTACACATCCATAAAGCAAAGAAGTTTTTCTTCTTTGTACAGTAGATCCAGATATTATGCTTCAGGCTATGAGCCCCTTGCCTTTTCATTTAA